>NC_135230.1:2782113-2804613 GCF_052324685.1 Brachyhypopomus gauderio | reverse complement strand
TTTTAAAAGATATTGTAATGCGTATGTTGTCTTTTGCTAGTAAAATCTGAAATCAATCACTTCGTTTTGTTTTAACACGGTCTACATCTCTACACTATGACAAGTCATCCTGAAACTCTTTTTAGAGTTTGTGATGGAGGACTTGAAACATTCACACATCTGTTAGAGAAGGTAGTGTGACAAAGAATACTACATGCACTATGTCTGCCTACACACACGGGTTGTGGTTGACCAGAGAGTACAAATCAACTTACAATTCTCCTAGTGTTAAAATATCTGATGAATGCTCTAGATCCAAGTTCTACATCAGTCAACTCATGTCCAAACACTAATTTCATTTTGAAATGAAAGTTTGTCAGAGCAGCCATTCAAGAACAAAATGGAGATGGCAACATTATACTAAGAAACATTCTTTAATCTTTCTCCCTCTGAAAGAGAACATACAAAACAAAAATAAAACAAACAACATGGTCCAGTTTGTGTTCTAATTAACATTATTCCACTATCTGGCAGTTAATCCAGAAGAGGCAAACACATAATTATGACATTTACATACAAAATATTAACAAAAGTTCCTTTGCTTTTCTGACACTGGGAAATAAACAGATGCTCTAAATGCTTTGCTAAAATGGAGCTGGTTAAGCTTGTTGGAGGAAATCTACACATTAAAAATGCAAAAAAAACAAAACAAATACGAAGAAAAAAAAAAAAAAAAAAAAAAAAAAAAAACAGACAAGAACAAGTCCCCCAAATCAAACGCCTAACCAAGTTTAAAATACTGGAGCATCCAGACAGTCTTAATTCATCTACATGCCACTGAGAGGGAGGCAGAGTACACACCGACATCACAAACAAGCGTGCACACACACGTTTCCAATCAACCAATCACGCACGAGAAAACAGCGCGGTAAACCACCTGATCCAAGTGACGGGTTTACCTTAGCACCTGCAGGGGTTAAACGCACCAATAAACTCTACCAGCTCCTTACAAAACCCCCATCACGCAGTCAGGAGTTGTGCAGGTCACACAGGTAGAGGCTGGATATGTTTGTGCGTGCGTGTGCGAGATGTTTGTGCGTGCGTGAAATGCCACAAGGAATTTATGGCTTTGGGTCGTGTGCTGCTGTGCATTCACACTACTGATTGGCTGTAAGACAAGTGCGGTCTCCGTTTCCTTTGATTGGCTGTTGAGTAGCTGCGTACACGAGGAGTTTTCCGATTAGCTAATGCTACCAAACTTGTGGAACATCAAACAGTCCCGTTGGAGTGGCCTGAGCATCTGAGAAAGGGAACACACACACACAATCCTTGGATTATAATCCAGCTATGTGGAACTCGTCAGTAATGTCTGGAGTGGGTGTGGTTTCAGACAGTAGTATACCTTGGTCTAGGGGTGCACGATATAATGATATAAAATCGTGAATGGCGATGACAAGTGGAGAATCGCAGGCGATCTACCAAATTGGAGAAATCGTATAGATCGCCTTTACCAATCAGCGCAATTACTTTTTTAATGCTGGTTCTGGAAGTTGGTAGGACTGATCAATCACAGCGAACTGTGCGTCTTTCACGCCTCCATGTTGTGTTTGTAATAACTAAAAGTGAACAACCAAGGCTGAAAGCCAAACCGAGGAGCTGGTAAAGAAGAGGAAATTTACCTCTGTAATTGGTTCGGATTTTCTTCCACTGACCAAGACCAAATTTCAGCGATATGCAAGGTGTGCAAAGAACACGTGAAAACGTCCGATGCCAGTACAACAAATTTATTCAATCACTCGAGACGTAGGCATCCCAAGGAATATGCCGAAAGTGAAACAATGCGGGCAGCCGCCTCACAAGCTGCAGCCTCAGTGGATTATACTTTCACGAGTGACCATAGCGCGTGACTCCGCACACCTCACGCGAACGGCGGAAGCGTTCATACAGGTACTTAAACTTGCCGCGTCACTCCACATTCTTTGCAGTGTTCTTTGAAATGATACGTGGTAGTATAAAGAAACACCCCTCAAAAACAGGGGAAGGAACATTTATGACGAATTTAATGTTGCTTTGTGTTTCAGGTTTGAAAAGTGCTGGAATTTAGGCTAAAGTACTTGAAAAATGTTTGAAAATCGTAACTACTTCGTTTCACAACAAATAGCTGTCTGACCGAACAGTTCTCTTATATAACATATATAAATACGAGCCTCTTGTAATTCCAGGACGAAACATGAGAGAACGTGAAGACGTTAAGATTGGGTGTTTTGAAAATAAACAACCATTAAATAATGTGATAAAAAGCGAATTATTTCAAATCATTTCGAGTATATGTATAAATATTTAATTTAAGTTTAACGTGCTGGGAATTATTGTATATTTACTGCAATAATGCAATCAGTGTCACGCATTAAAATCTGCTTAGAAAGAAAGCGTTGTAGCCCCCCGATTTTTTTTGGATGGAATATCGTGATTTAAAAAATCGAAATAGTCATTTTATGCAAAAAAATTGTGCTAAAATTTTTCCCCCATATCACCCACCAAGTGTTGACTGTAGCTTCTTGCCTACCTGCATTCTGATTGGCCGAGGGCCCGCCTTCATTCTGATTGGCAGAGGGCCCGGGCCAAGCATCAGCTTCCCCTGACTCTGCGTCTGCTGGGCTGGTAGACGCTGCACTGTCTTCTGGCCTAAATGAACACAACAGCTATATTAAACATGGCTAGAGTCCAAGTGGACCAATGAGGAGACTGAGGGGCTGTGACATACAGAGTCCTAAGCCAATCGTCTGTGGTTCTGGAGACGACATCAGCATACGTCTGGCCACACCCACCACTTGCATTGGCTAAAATGATAAATGTGTCAGTATCGGAACAAAAATTAGTCATTCGATGCAACACCACCAAATATAAAACACTCACCATCCATCTTTATTTTTTTTTTCCCTGGATTGCTGTAGTTGCTCCAGTTGCTCTCGGCAACCCCGCTGAAGTCTGGGTTTGTTTCTTCCTGAGAGGGACTCAAACTCCTCTTCCCCGTCGGTGGCCTACGAACAGACACGAACGAACGAACACAAACACACACAGATCTCATTTCAATATTTTTCTAGATCTCTTTTTCAGGTCTTTTCACTTGCTCACCTATTGTGAGCACAGCTGCAGGTGGAGATGGGCGTCATGGCAACAGACCTGCAGGAAGTGTCCGTCCAGCCGGCCTCACTCCACTTCCTGTTTGTGTTTTTCTGCTTAGCCTGCAAGTACTCCGCATACGTCTGGATCCGATAACTCTCCGCATACCGACTTGTGTTGACAGCTACGAACAGAACCAAAACCAAGCTAACGGTACCCAAAGGGACAATCGAGCAAAAACTGGTTCAGTCTCACACCCAAATACGCAACATGAGGAAAATGCAACGTGATTTAAGGTCTGAATCGTACCGATCTGCACCTGCTCCAGCTGGCTGAGGGACACGAAGGCCGACGTGTCATCAATCCACGACACCTGTATGTTACCTGAACGAGACATGCACAAAAGGTCACCAAACTCCAGGACCACAGGTGGGGTTTGAAACCCAGAACTTTACGTCCGCTGCACTTGGTGTATTCACAAACCGATTCTTTTATGTATTATTTTACAGTGTAGAAATGTGTGGGGGTCTCACCAAAAGCACTGAACAACTGGTACAAGTCGCTGGTCTTCCACTCTTTGGGGAATGTGACGTAGAGAACATGATCTCTCTTGGGCTGCACTAAACAAAACGCGCACATTGAGTGAGAGAAAGTTGACGCAGGAAATGTTTGTACATGTTTGTGTTTTTACTTACAGTCTGGTCCAGTAACGTTCAGGTAAGGAATATCAATGACCCGCATGAGGAACAGTCTGGGAACAGAGCACAGTCATCAAACCTCCAGATATACCCATGCTAAGAAACATTACAGGGTTTTAAGATCATGACCCATTTTTATGATCATAACTCATACTTGGCTGCTATTGGCTAAAGCTCATACACATTAGGGTGCTGCTCTCAAAATCAGATAATCTACACGACTGGATCCAACAGAAACCCAACAGAGAGCTCGATACTGCGTTTCATGTGTGCACACTCACTTGTTATAGAAGGGTTCAATGAGTTTGGAGCGAGAAGAAATATGAGCTCTTGGAGGAGTGAGGAATGAACCTACAGAGAGACACACATTTAGAGAGAGAGCGAGCGCAAGACACACACATTGTGAGCGAGCGAGCGAGCGAGAGAGAGAGAGAGACCTAGGCAGGTGCCCCCCACTCACCCAGGTAGTTGGCCATGGAGATGAAGCAGAGGCCAGTGATGTAGGCATCATAACCCGCCTCATGAAGACGTTCAGCAGCTGTGTCATAACTCTGAAAACCCTCGGAGCATTCTACACACACACACGCACACGCACACGCACACTTTACAACCCAACACATTAGCCCATGTCCCTTTCAAATGAAAAGACACGAACATATTCCTTGAACCCCAACAGCTGTGTACGCTATAGTTGGTCAAAGTGCGTGTGTAATTCTATATTATATTTTAAACATGCTCACCAACTCGAGGTGCTTTAAAAGGCTTATCCTTCAGTTGTTTTTCCAATTCTGCCAGAGATGTGTTGGTAATCAGCTCCTGGACAAACAGAGAAACCACACAATCACATGACACTGGTGGTGCCCACATTTAACCCTTCCAATCCTCTGAGGAGCCATGATCTCCTTCCAGTGGCTTTGACCTGTGAGATTTACCTTGAAAGGCTGAGTGGAGGCCATCAGCTTTGTGTCTAAAAGTCTAAAACCAAAAAGTAAATCAAAGTCAACAAAGTAAACCAGACATATCCAAACTGACACACACAAAAAATATTTAAAAAAAGAGAAATGAGAAACACACATTTACTTACCTGGGAAACACACACATGGTGACTTCTTTGAAATCATCCAATGCCTGAAAGGGTGCATACAAACATTTTTCTAGATCAGATAACTGTCCTACATCAAACAGTCATCTTCTGAGTGCGATTCCCCACAAAATATTAAATGTAAAGCACCAAAACAGTTGTCAGTTTGCCCCTATTGCTATGGCTACCTCTGGCAAAGGGCAGTAGAATTGATGGATAGTGTGCATGACATCCAGGAGCATGTTATGACCAACCACCAGCTTCCCCTGAGACACAGAGAGACAGAGAGGACCTTTTAATGTCATTCAAAATCATAATAACCTACAGCTCAGAAGCTGCTTAATCATCATCATCATGGTAAAAAGTGAAACTCACAGATTTGGAGATGGCATGAATGACTCTTGAAAACCCGACTGCATCATTCATCTCCTCCTGTCACACACACACACACACACACACACACACACACACACACACACAT
The DNA here is from genome assembly GCF_052324685.1 of Brachyhypopomus gauderio. NCBI lineage: Eukaryota > Metazoa > Chordata > Actinopteri > Gymnotiformes > Hypopomidae > Brachyhypopomus > Brachyhypopomus gauderio. The sequence continues at coordinate 2,799,251 of NC_135230.1, read as the reverse complement.
TATGGAGCGCAGGACTCCAGACTCTCCCCAGACTGCACTTGTAGGGGTGAAAGGTCACCTGCTCTCGTTCGTACTTCTGTTGCTCTATCCTTCGCCTCTCGTCTTCGTCCACCTTACTGATCTGAAGAAAACGCTCCTTCTACACACACAAGCACACACACACACTATATTTGTGTGCAGTAATGAATGACAACTTCCTGAACCATGGCTGAGGATTATGGATTGTGATCAGAACACTCTACCTTTTCAGTTTCCACAGTTTCAACATGGAGACCTTTGGGGTACCTACAGGAATCACCACATAAACCAACATCAGCCTCAACCACAGAATACTGGACAATACAGACATGATCTCACACGCTTAACCAACATCTCCCCTAAGCACAGAGCCACTCACTTCCAGTTGAGAGTCTGATAGATGAGCTTCCTCTGAAACCTGCAGGAACAAGGAGGGACAGTGGGTGGTAGTTGGTTGCCATTTTTAGACACATGCAAAGCAAGCATCTCTGCTCAAGAGCAGCAGGGGGCGCTGTAGCTTACCCTGAGCACGGCTCCAGCTCCACAGACTTCTCTGGATTGTTCAGAAGAGTCTCCACCTTCTCACTGGACAACCAAACGCAAAGAATCAATAAGCACACCACCATGAAGATTCAAAGCTCACCAACAACCAGGGTACCTGGCCCTCAAATCCCTTACATCAGGGCTGTCCACATGCGCCATGATGGTCAGATTAGGTCAAACAAAATTGTGGGGGCCAATCACTATATAATTTGTGCAAACTTTTACCAAAGTTATAATAAATACATAAATGGCAAGTGGGGGGAGCTGGTGTAAGTCAGGTCTACTGCCATCTTCTGGTGAAATAAAATAGCTTGTATTTTATAAAATAGTGGGTGTTTGTAGGACATTACTGATTTGAGGACACAGGCTGCGGCCGGTGGGAATTTGAACACGCTGCCCAACACTGAAAGAGGCAAACTGGCCAATGTTCATATCCAGTACAGCTCAAACAAACAAAACCTGTGTGAGAGAAAAACTCACACAACTCTGCTGATGAAGTCTTTGTGTTCATCTGGCACATTCACTGGTCCTTTACAGGAATTGGGAGAGATGTAGGAAGGAGTCCCCGCCCCATTCATCTGGCTCCGCCTCTCCTCATACTGCTCCCTTAGCTGAGACTCCTCCTCCTGGTTCAGATATGGGATCCCTGTGGCGATCACAGGGGGCGTGCCAATCACACAGAGGGTGGGGCCAGTCAGTCTCAATCACCAAGTCTATTTGTTCTAAACTCGGAGCAAAGATCCAATGCAAATCTAAAAACAAACCCACTAGAAAGGATTACAGTCACTGCAGGTGCTCAGCAGCTGAAATGTCATTTGTTGAGTTTACAGAGAGGTGATGTACAGTCCTGCCCCTTGTTACATTGAGCCACCCTCCACTTTGCTGTAGCATAGAGTCCAGAGACCCCCCCCCCCCCCCCCCCTACCAGGCTGCTGTATAATCAATCTCCAGGTATGTCCTGGTGATCACTCACCACTGCGGAACACTTTGTTGAAGTCAAATCCTTGACTGGCCAAGAAGTCGATACTCGAGCTCTGAAACAGGTCATCAAGGAAAAGTCACCAAACATTCAAGCTCAGAAGCGCGCACACACACACACACACACACACACACACACACACACGGCCCACTCACTTGACAGATGAACTTAATGTCCGGAGAGTTCCTGCTGAAAGGCTTTGGGAATATATAAAAGTTAAAAGCTTTCATCAGATACCTGCAGAAGAGAAAAATCACAAGTCATGATCAGTTAAGCACAATGAAAGTGCTGGTGTTGTGCAGGTGAAGGCACGATCGTGTAACTCACCTGCTCTGGGACTGCTCATAGCGGAATGCGCAGAGGCCAAACTGAAAAAGCAGGAAGTCCATGGAGTGCTAGAGGAAACGGAAAACATCATCAGGTGCACCAAGAACGGACGTCACCGTAACGACGACATCAGGTGCACCAAGAACGGACGTCACCGTAACAACGACATCAGGTGCACCAAGAACGGACGTCACCGTAACAACGACATCAGGTGCACCAAGAACGGACGTCACCGTAACGACGACATCAGGTGCACCAAGAACAGACGTCACCATAACGACGACATCAGGTGCACCAAGAACAGACGTCACCATAACGACGACATCAGGTGCACCAAGAACAGACGTCACCATAACGACGACATCAGGTGCACCAAGAACAGACGTCACCATAACGACGACATCAGGTGCACCAAGAACAGACATCACCATAACAACGACATCAGGTGCACCAAGAACAGACGTCATCATGTCTGACCGAAGCAGAAACAGCAAGGACTGAATTTTACACTAGATAGATTTTTATTGATCCCTTTGTTTCCCTCAGGGAAATTAACAACACTAAAACATCAATTAAATATATTCATACATGTTCATCAAGTACATTATGTAAATCAATATTCCAATATGCACCAATTACATTATATAACTAGGGTTGCAGTTTTCATAATGTACCCTTATTCTTAATAATGATATTTAAATTTTGCTATTAGTTTCTCTTACTTCAATTGGTCCTATACCCTGGCCTTGGCGAGTTTTAATATAAATCCACGCAGCACCACTTTACGTCACTCTTATTAATCTTTATTATTCGTGCGACTGTCATCAGTGAGGCTGCTGGTGTGGGTACAGTGAGAAGACTCTGGAGTAACTCCCTGGTTTCCCTCTTGCTTCTCAACGACATTAATCTTAGATCTAGGATCGTGGATCTGCCGGTCCACACGTATTTTGAAGCTCATCCAGGACTGTAAGATGATCTAAACCAGCGTGTGTGTGTGTGTGTGTGAGCAGGGCTGCGAGCCCGTACCTTCCTCAGCTTCACGTATCGCTCCTCCGGCGTGTCCATCCCGTTGGTCAGCGCGCTGACGGACGGCCCGTCGCTTATCCCTGAAACACGCACAAACGCTCCTCAGGGTGTGAGCAGACACCAGGGTCTGAAGGTCCTGCAGCTCTAATGACGGAGAACCAGCACAACACCGGCGAGAACCTCACCTGAGAACTCCCCATCGATGGCCAGGAAGTCCGCGTCCTGGACGGCGCTGTAGATGGTGGGCAGACTGTCCTTAAAATCTGCGGGGAGGAGATCAAACAGGTCAAACCTGCACTAAACACACACGCCAAACCCCCCCAACACAAACACAGAGAAACACAACATGGTGTATATTCATATACACCAGCCTGGTGTCTACAACAGCTGCGCGGCGGCGTTAATTCACTCTTACTTTGTCGTGTTACCTCCATTCCTGCACAATCCCCAACAACTACCAACAGCGCAGGCGCACTGCCCTTTAACCCCTCACCAGGGACACTTCCGGTTAACCTCTCGCCCACCACACTTCCGGTTAACCTCTCGCCCACAACACTTCCGGAAGCTCGCAAAGCGGGGAGACTGCGGCGCTACTGCCACCTGCGGTTGGGAGGATCAGAATCAGAAGGAGCAAAACTTACACGCAGAGTCAAAAGTAAACTACAAAAAGAAAAGAAAATAAACAAAACTGACAGATCTATCTATCTATCTATCTATCTATCTATCTATCTATCTATCTATCTATCTATCTATCTATCTATCTATCTATCTATCTATCTATCACCAACCCGCATTTCATATTTCATAGGTACATAACTAATCTAAGTAGGTATTCTTAAGTTATGCTATTAAGATCTTGGAGTTACCGCCAAATCAGAGAGGCTGCCTCCACCCCAAAAGAGGCGTGGCGTTGTGCAGCGTGACCGAGCGTAGAGATGTATAGTAGCTACACCAGGTACGCCTGCCTGCGTGAGGTACCTGACCAGTGGTGATGGGTAACTGAAGCTTCATGATGCACGACAGCTGTGTTTGAAATAGCCTACTACATACTACATACTACTGGCGTACTGATTGGGTCCCAAATCAATATCCAGTATGCAGCATGTGAATAAAAATAATTTTTCCAGTACGTGAAACATCCCCGGATGACATACTACATCCGCAAAATATTCTAGTACGCGAACAGAGCTATCTTTGTGGTATACGCTACGTTCACATGACCCCGTAGTATGCTTTGCTTTTTCCGCATACTGGAAACTGTACTGCATACTACTACGAGGACCAGTATGCAGTATCCAGCATATACTGAGTGCAGTATGCAGTATCCAGTATGTAGTAGGCTATTTCGAACACAGCCTGAGTCTTTCCTGACAATTGTGCTGAAAAAGATTAGAAGCTTCAAAGGTTCAGTGACGGTGACATCTGGTGGACAACTGAAGCCATAGCAACGTCTGAAGAGCATCACTGAAGTAATGGCACTGTTTCAATCCTGCAATAAAAGTTCAGAAAAGTCTGAGTGGTCATTCAAGTGTTTTGTTCATTTATATCAATCAATCACATTTTATTTATATAGATTTTTACAACGGTTGTTGTCACAAAGCTGCTTTACAAGTCCTAGCCCCCAGTGAGCAAGACAAGGGCGACAGTGGCAAGGAAAAACTCCCTAGTTTTTTGCATGAGGAAGAAACCTTGAGAGGAACCAAGACTCAGGGGGGGAACCCATCCTCCTCTGGATGACACCGGTCACCATAACAACAATTAGAGAGATACATAAACAAAAAAAATTGGGAATGATAAATAATTCTCATCTTTGTGTTTATTTAAATAAATGTGTTCTCTATGTAATTCCTATTCAGTCCTAAACGTCTTGATGGTTGGTAATAGTAGTGCAGGGCAGAGGAGATACAGCTAGGGGAGTATATGCGGGACATTTAGACATTTCTGGAGTGTGACAGCAACTCCGGCATTAAATTATTACAGTCTAGCTGAAAAGGCAGAACCAGAAGGTAACACAGACTTGGGAGCATTCTGAGACATTCTGAGACATTCTGAGACATTCTGAGACTGCTTGAGTGACCACGAGCAGTGACAGGATGACAGCACCAGCACCCCAGTCTACCATAAAACCCTTCGTCTATGAACCCCTGGATCTGTACCTTTATCTAAGGGGGCACATTAATTACCAAACACTAAAGTAAATAAGTGGGTTTTCAACCTAAACTTAAAGATTGAGACTGTGTCAGAGTCCTGGACACATTCTGGAAGGTTATTCCAAAGCTGGGGGGCCTTACCCCCTGCTGTTACCATATTAATTGTTGGAACTAATAAGAGGCCAGCACTGTGTGATTTTAGTGGACGTGGGGGTTCATAATAGGAAATAAGTTCCTGGAGGTAATCAGGAGCAAGCCTGTGCAGTGCTTTATAATCATGTGGTTGAAATTCTGTAACCCTTAAATGGTAAGCACAATAAAAGTCAGAAGCAGTTGGGTAAGATAATAGAGTAAAATAGATTTATTAATCAGGTATGGATATATTAAGCAAGTATGGATTAATTAAGCAAGTATGGATTAGTTCCAGAGACCCCTGTTACAAACGCACAAGGCGTCTGCCACAGAGAGAGCTAATTCCCCTCTCCAAACTCTCATCTTTTATACTTTAATCATAAGCACACACGGTGTCCACGAGGTGAACATGAGGTGATTAACAGAACATGATTGGACAAAACATGACATAATTTACACTGATTTGACAGATGCATATTGGCCCCTCCCCCTGCATGCCCCCTCCATGCTCCACATCCTCATGATGTCATGATGGACTGAGTGTCGCCGTAGTCCCTTCCAAGTGGTGATTAGGCACCTCCAGTGAGGTCAGTTTAGGAACATCAGAGGAACATCAGATTAGGAGTGAGCCGAGGCCGTCCAGAGAGAACGTAAACACATCTGAGGCCTACTGAAGTCACGAGGATGGCTTCAGTGCCATGATTAATGCACATATATGCAAAGAGACCTACACATATAATGTGTTTAATATATACTAAGAAAGCCTGGCAAAAAGGGAAATCATAACATTTTTATCACAGTCAGTAGAAGATTTTTAAAGTCAATACAGAATTTAACGGCGAGCCAATGCAGGGCTGATAGGACTGATCTGATATGATCGAATTTTCTAGTTCTAGTCAGAACTCTGGCTGTGGCATTTTGAACTATTTGAAGTTTATTTAGATTTCTATTTGAGCATTCTGACATTAATGAGTTACAGTAGTCTTATCTGGAGCTAACAAAGGCGTGCACCAATTTTTCTGCATCATGCTGGAATAACACATTTCTTAGCTAGGCAATGTTCCAGAGATGTAGAAAAGCTATCCTAGTAGAATTATCTATGTATTTATCAAATAGGTCAGAGTCGAGTATGACACTGAGGTTTGGCTACGGCGCCAGGTGTAATGGGGTAGTCTGCGAGATTAAGCCCAGAAGGAGAACTTCCGTTTTGTCACCATTGAGGTGGAGGACATCGGTCACGTGACACTGGTGTTCAGAATCACTCCGTCAGGAAGAGTGACGCACGCGCTGAAGCCTCGGCGTCATTTACCTACAGACCAGGTGAGTCGCTCCTCACAACCTGTATAACTAACACCAATTACCAATTATTGATTTATTTAAATATTCGAGATGTGTAGTTATCGTTCTAGATAAAACCCGAAATAAGTTGACCTGAAGCTCTTTATCTAGTGATCTAGGGGCATATAAGGTAGATAAAGTGTCCGGTCTGGGCCAACATGGACCTGCTCACCCCAGGACAATGATGGACGTGCCATCGTTTTATCGTTTGGTTCCGAGTGCTGACGAAATCTTCTCACTTTATTTGCATTGTTTCAAGTTATATATATATATAATGTTTTATCTGTCGAAAGGCCTAAAACAGGCAGACTGAGGAATGAGTTTTCTGCGTGTTTTCAGGCTTGTATCTTGTTTGTTTATTGTTAGTTAACTGTGCCGCATCGTTGATTTCGGAAGCATCAGCGAGATAGGCTACTGAATATATTTCGTTGTTATTAGTTTTATTTTAATTCGCTTGTAGTCTAGAATCGACTGGAAGTTTGTATTCCGTGCAGTTTCATCGTTCCCTAGTCAGCGGGGTTAGTTACTGGCTATTTGCCCATCATGATGGAAAAGTATGTGGCTTGTCCATGTAGCCTGATGGGTGTATGTAAGTGTAGTTTAAACTGGAGTGAAAGAGTTTCGTACTGAGGTCCCACATCAGCTCTCACGTGTGTGGCACAGTCGGATACTGAACTGCCATTGCCTCCTATACTGTACGCCAAAGCAGTATGTGATAAAGGGTAGTGTGCCCAAATACACAGTATGCGTTGGATAGTAATTGAAAAGTGCTCGGATGGCCTACTGAATCAGGAGCCATTTTGAAGTATGTGATTGCAGTAGGCCTACACTGTCCTATCCCATGATTCAACTGGAGCATTTAACTGTGATTGTGGGACATCATAGGTAAAATGGTGGACGTAGTATGTCCGAGGTTGTACTGAAAGAACACACTGTTTTAATGGTTGAGCAAGAACATACTGCATTGAAGTCTAGTGTCTACTGCCTACGGCATTTCAGATTCAGCTGTGATGGCTGTCTCGATTTTGGTTGTTGAGAAAGCAAACATTTTCCTCTCCCTTCCTCTGGGGACCCACAGCTCACAACCACAGGAAAGATTTCCTCAAAGTTTGAGGAACCTTATCTGACCCCCTAGGATCTCACCACCCCCCCCGCCATCACTTTGAAATTCATTGACTGACTTGTATCTAAGGGTTGTATCCAAATTTCAAAGGTTCTGGTATATTTATGTTCCAAGACACTGGATTTTTACCCATTCTAGAGGTTGTTGCTCTGTGAGACAGAAACTGAATGCCTGTCCATGTATTGTGCTATTTTTTATTTTAAACTTCGGTGTTACAGCTCCAGATCTAGAAGAACACGTAATCCAGCTAGCCTAATTCCTGATTAAGCTTTCTGCCTAAAATAACTCTTCTCCTTTATCTGAGCTTCTTTGGAAATGCCGTTATTTCAACACCCCTCTTCCACTAAAACCCTCCTGCAAGACAGAGGTCTTGCATATTAATTAAATTTCAGATCACAAAGAATGGAGACTTTTATGGCATTTTAAACTGACATTTAAATGTATTTTTGTGACATTTTATGGAATCCTAAAGTAAACAGGTGGTTTTTGTGGCGGTAAATCCTAAAAAAATTTCTGCCATTTTACAAATGACAAGTTTAGTTTGAGACTATTGATTGACTATTCAGACTAATCAAATACACCATATTTATCTATATAAACAACATGGCAGATTCACTAAACTATAGCTAGATAATAATTAATTGTAAACATTAATTCGGTGTTACTGCAGTAATATTATTATTGCTTGTTAGGGACAGACTGTGATCCCGAGCTGTGAATAGCCTTTGGCTTCGTCACTAAGGAGACAGAATGCTGCACAAAAGACGTTTGAGTAAATTAACGCAAGTTTTTTCAGAGTTTGAAAGAGTTCAAAGGCTCCATGACAATGTCCCATTGACTCGGAATTTCAATGTTGGACAATAACGAGTTGCAAAATATCACAATGTATTGGATATCGCAATATACTGTAAACAATGTGTAGGCTACTAGTGTTTAGCTATATGAATACTGGTAGTGATACATGTTGGAGGCTATTCTTAGCTGACTAAGCAGGTGTTTAATACTAACATTAAACTCCTGTTGCAAAATGAAAGCTATAGCAATAGCTGTTCTTAAAAGCCTTAAGCATTTCTTCTACGCCTTCTCTCCTCATTTCTTTTCAGAAGAATCTGTGATGTCATAAAATAATTAGGCAGAGCCTTATACGTCTGCTTGAGCCCATAGTATGATTTGCTTTTGTCGAGAACCAATATGCAGTATTCAGTATATACTAAGTGCAGTATACAGTATGTAGTAGGCCACTTCGAACATAGCCTGAATTCCCGTTGTGTGGCCAGCGATGAATTATTCACAACGTGTCAACAAAGGCAGAATGCACTCATAAGACCAGACATTTCCCGTTTCACATTACCAGTTGGTATCAATAGTACAAACTACATTGAAATGACATTGGTTAACTTTTTCCTCTCATACGAGATGTTGCCTGCCCTGATCTGATTGATACTTCTTCCTCATATTTATCAGTACAGGCATTTAAACATGTCATTACTGACACATTGTTGCTGTTGGGTCCCAGAGTAAGGCCCTTAACCCTCAGTTGTTTGAATTGTATTGAGTCATAATTGTCAGTCGCTGGTTCTGATGTGTGGACCAAGCAGAGGTCTGGGTCGAGGCGGTGTTGGGCCTGGGTCATCCTGCTGGTGGTGTATTGAGATTTGAGCTGATTCGTCATCACTGACCTACCTACACACCTGACTGTAGAGGTCCAGTTGGAGCTGACTTTACAACGTTATGTACTGAATAGCATGCAACTGTAAATAAAAATGAAGTCTAACCTCATACAGAAAGTACTAGTGTGTTGCAAGTTCAACACCACTTTTGGTCATTTATTCTTAAAACATGTTAAGGTGCCTTTTAGTGAGTTACTACTGTAACACACCTGATTTAGCTCAGTATTGCACATAATTCAAATAATGCAAGTTTGGTTTGTTTGACCAACATAAGCAGGATTGAAAATCAAATCTAAACCCCTAAACTGTATAAATATTATTTACATGATGTATGGCCCTTCATTGTGTTGGTCACAATTGCATCTCACACTTTTGTAATGTCTTTTTTTCTCCAGAGATGAATGACGTCCATTCGCAGGTCTTCTCCTGCTCCGTGTGTGCCCTTTCCTACACAGCTCAAGTTTACCTTCACAAACACATTAAGAAATGTCACCATGAGGAATTGATCAAGTCAAGAGAAGTTAAATCTAAGAATTTGGCACCCAAAATAAGCTTCAGTACTCCACAAACATCCTCTGATACTCTTCACTCCAACACACCTCACAGACAATCACAGAAAGACACAAGAGAGGAGAGAACTCACCAGTGCTCAGAGTGTGGCAAGAGTTTAACTAGTCAGAGTACTCTCCACCGACACCAGCGCACTCACACAGGAGAGAAGCCGTATCACTGCTCAGAATGCAGGAAGAGTTTTACTGTACAGTGTAATTTCTACAAACACCAGTGCACTCATGCAGGAGAGAAGCCATATCACTGCTCAGAGTGTGGGAAGAGTTTTACTAGACCGAGTCATCTCCACCTACACCAGCGTATTCATACAGGAGAGAAGCCATATCACTGCTCAGAGTGTGAGATGAGTTTCAGTAGACAGTGTCATCTCTCCCAACACCAGCACACTCACACAGGAGAGAAGCCCTATCACTGCTCAGAATGTGGAAAGAATTTTAAAAGACAGAGTAGTCTCCAACAGCACCAGCGCATTCACACAGGAGAGAAGCCGTATCACTGCTTAGAGTGTGGGAAGAGTTTCACTGTAAAGAGTCATTTTCACGAACACCAGCGCACTCACACAGGAGTGAAGCCGTATTACTGCTCAGAGTGTGGGAAGAATTTTATTACACAGAATGATCTTCAAAAACACCAGGTCATTCATACAGGAGAGAAGCCTTATCAGTGCTCAGATTGTGCAAAGAATTTTAATAGACAGAGTAGTCTCAAAAGACACCAGCAAATTCACACAGGAGCAAAGCCATTTTATTGCTCAGAATGTGGGAAGAATTTTAATAGACAGTTTACCCTCCAACAACACCAGCGTATTCACACAGGAGAGAAGCCATATCACTGCTCAGAGTGCGGGAAGAGCTTTACTCAACAGAGTAATTTCCGCCAACATCGGTGCACTCACACAGGAGAAAAGCCGTAACCCTGCTTAGATTGTGGGCGGAGCTTCTGTTTTTTGAGTACCTTTAAGAAACACACATGCACTAAATGTTTGTCTACCTTCTTTGACAAACCGTCTACTGTGGTTGGCCTCTTTTGCTGCCACCTAGAGGATCTGTAGTACATTGCAGTTTACCATTCCTTTTCTGTGGTGCAAAAGCAGAAATTTTACATTATTTTTGTTATATTACCTATTGTCTATTGTTCTTATTACATTTTTCGTTGTGAATACTACAATTAGTCATTTTAGCATTTCTTCTCTGAAATAAATGATTTTTAATTTAAAAACATTGATATGCAAAGTGTGTGATACAAGTCTTCAATTTGACAGAAGTCCGCCAAGTAGGACCTCTAACACACAGTGGAGTATTAACCCTGTTGAGAACCTCTAACACACAGTGCAGTATTAACCTAACCCTGTTGAGAACCTCTAACACACAGTGCAGTATTAACCTAACCCTGGAGAGAACATCTAACACACAGTCGAGTATTAACCTAACCCTGTTGAGAACCTCTAACACACAGTGCAGTATTAACCCTGGAGAGAACCTCTAACACACATTGGAGTATTAACCTAACCCTGGAGAGAACCTCTAACACACAGTGGAGTATTAACCTAATCCTGGAGAGAACCTTGTTATGGTGCCATGCGCTATTTAAAAAATAGTTTTCTACAGGCTGTTCACTATGTGGACCCACAGGGTGCCTACAGTGACCACATGAGGACCGCTGAGCAAAATACCACGTCAGTCATCACGTGGTCACGGCACTGTAGAACCAGTTTGTGCCTGTCATTACCGTTGTTACTGATATGAACATTATTATTGCTTTTCTGTGTTGTGAGGGTGGGTGCCATGTTGTATTTTGTTTTTGTTCCTGTTTAATTGGAAATTGGGTAGACATGTGGATTTGTTTGTCTTTTTTTCTTTCTAGGGAAGTTAGAGGATCTGTGTTTAGTTCGTTTCGTGTTTCGTGTTGGTGTAAATCTTCCCCTGACGTCTTCCTGTTTATCATTTATATTGTGGTTATGGTCTTAAGGAATTATGTTGCAGAGGAGTGAGAATCAAAACTTTGATAAACAAAAGATTGAAATCTGTGGAGTGCGTTTGCCTGAATTATTTTATGTCTTCTATGTCTTCACCCTGTTTACTCTATCCATCAGTAAGTATTGATCTGAGGGTTTTGTGAGAAGGGAGGGACTAGCTGTCATGTTAAAGTTAAGGCATTTCCTCCCAGTCGGAAACAAACGAATGAAAATTAAGACACACAAGATTGACACTGAAAGGTGTATACTCTTCCTGCAGATGTATAATTTAGGAATATAAGAATTTGTCTGTCAGGATACATTAGTTAAGGCATTTCAATGGCATTCACTCTACTGAAGCCATCTATGACTTAACATACTTCATCAACTTACAAAACCAGAGATGAGGTGATCAACTTGCTAGTAACATCAGATTTATACACATACATTATGACAATAGGAGAAAAGTGATGTGATAATAGTCTCATAAGTGAATAACATGACAAAACAGAAATTATGAGCAAAGCATATGTACATCAATATTGAACAGATGGGTTATATGGTTTTCAACAGTAATGATACATTTTTAATCGTGTCCTGATAAAACAGTGTATGACTGGCAAGTTATGTTCCAGACACTGAACACTGCAGGGCTAAATGATCTGATGATCCTGTATTCTTTATCTTTGTTATCCTTTTCTTTCTTAGAAATATTCCAAATTTGGTGTCTTTGGGTTGGTCTTGAAGAGCTGCTTCCTAGTAGGTCTGTGGCAGTTAATCACAACGCAACGAGTTATTTTTATCTTGAGTGCAGTCAGAGTCAAGAAAATTTAAAAACTGCTTGGCGTCCCACCTGTTACACAGAAACATCGACACTCAGAAAAGTGAAAATGCACAATGGAAATTTAAATGTATAATACGCGAAAATTCTTCCTGCCAAACGCATTTTCTCGAAATTATTACAGATCATTTTAGGAACGTCACTTAAGTAGCCTACACGAAATATACCTTTTTATATAACAATTATGATATTTATAATAATTTCTGTTATTATTGTACATCTATTATTATTAATCTGTTGTAATTTAAATGGTATTGTTTTATATTATTTAACGATATCCCTGGTTTTACAATACTGAAACAACACTATGTATTTATATATATTAATAATATATTTATATATATATAGTGCTAATCATGGACGTAAATTTGATTTCAAAAGTGGGGGGGGACATGGATTCGTCGCTATTTAAATATTTCGTTTTAACCGTAAAAACTGGGGGGGACCAAAGCCGGCTTTTGAAAAAGTGGGGGGACATGTCCCCCCCGTCCCCCCCCAAAATTACGTCCGTGGTGCTAATATCCATCAGAATACGCGCTAGAATGGACGGACGCGCTCGGAGGACAATAATGAATGAGAAGATACCCGAATGGCGCACTGATGCCACCTAATGGACAAAGTAAGTATACGCAGGCAAATACCTTCTGACGTTCTGGAGAAAAAAAACATGTCGAAATAATTATCATAAAAAACAATGTTAAGAAAAATGTATCTTGAGTAATGCGTTAGACGTTCTTACTTACTAACTACAGTGTCTTTCGTGCGCTTCAAACAATGTAAAAAAAAACAAAAAAAAAAACAAAATCGAATTAAAATATTTAAAATTGCCATGCAAAGTCGCAGTAGATCATGTGGCCACATATAGTGGGATCAAACGTCTTGGTATTGATTGAGATCAATAGGCTACAGGATATTTAGTTATTTTTACGTCATATGAAGCGTTATCAGCTATACAACACAACGCAGCACATTTAAAGTAGTTTGTGTGAACACGCTTCGGTCCCGTTTCGTGCGCTTTTTCGTACGCGTGCGTATTTTAGAGACGGTCCCATAGGTCGGCCCCGCCTCCTCTCACACACGCGGAAGTGTCGGCCCCGCCTCCTCTCACACACGCGGAAGTGTGTTAGGGCGACGTGGGGCGGCCAGGTTGGTCCAGGAAGCTCGCAGCGCTCCGAGGAGGACGGTGTGGCCCGTGTGGTGTGTCTACGCGCCCGGGTTGGTCCAGCCCTTTTCGGGGAATGTCGCAGGACTGCGAGGAGAGTTAATAAATGGAGGGCACGGCGCAGGGGCGGTGATGTTGCGGCGGTTGCGGGGGGATGATATCCGGCAGCTGGTGAAGCAGATGGCCCGGAGACCCGCCGTGCTGTGCGGAGCGGCGCTGCTCACCTGCGCCCTCGTCCTGGCCATCAAACTCGGCTACAGGTAACCGGGACACTCCGGTACACTCGCGTGGTACTGGTGCGTGGTGTCTTCTCACTCTGGGAGTGTTTAACATGTTTAACCCGGTAGGACGAGTCGCCCGTGTCTAGTGGGACGTCTTGAACATCGTCGAGAAGTTCATGCTCGTTGGTTCACCGACGTGTCCTACACGGTGGACACCAGTACGGCCCACGGATCCTGTTAGGAGAGGTCCGACACACCGGGCTGTGGGTCTGTGTGCGTGTTAAATCGCGTTGAAGGAATCAGAGACGGGGGTTTTGTCCAAGAGAACCAGTAGCACTTGAAGGTGGCCAGGACGGAGATGCGTAATTCCACCAAAATAAGATTCCGCACCTGTTCACACAGATCCCACACGGACTGTGTCGCTGACGTGAGTGAACTAATCTCGCCGTTTCACTCCCCCTCACTCTTCCCCAGCCGGGCCAAGTCGGTGGTGGTGGCGGCCAGAGTTCCCGTGCGGTTCTTCCCAACGCACGTCCCTGTTGTGGATCTGTTTCTGGGACAGCAGGAACAAGCAGACTCGCTGTGTGAGGGGACGGACGTGTGCTTGCTGTTTTACTACGCCCCCTGGTGCGCGCACTCTGTCGCTGCACGGGAGCACATCCAGCAGGTGGCGCTGCGCTTGGCTGAACAGGTACTGTGTGGTGGTGTACGTGTGGGGTTATTGTACTGTGTGGTGGTGTACGTGTGGGGTTATTGTACTGAGTGGTGGTGTACGTGTGGGGTTATTGTACTGAGTGGTGGTGTACGTGTGGGGTTATTGTACTGTGTGGTGGTGTACGTGTGGGGTTATTGTACTGTGTGGTGGTGTACGTGTGGAGTTATTGTACTGTGTGGTGGTGTACGTGTGGAGTTATTGTACTGTGTGGTGGTGTACGTGTGGGGTTATTGTACTGTGTGGTGGTGTACGTGTGGGGTTATTGTACTGTGTGGTGGTGTACGTGTGGAGTTATTGTACTGTGTGGTGGTGTACGTGTGGGGTTATTGTACTGTGTGGTGGTGTACGTGTGGGGATATTGTACGGTGTGGTGGTGTACGTGTGGGGTTATTGTACTGTGTGGTGGTGTACGTGTGGAGTTATTGTACGGTGTGGTGGTGTACGTGTGGAGTTATTGTACTGTGTGGTGGTGTACGTGTGGGGTTATTGTACTGTGTGGTGGTGTACGTGTGGGGTTATTGTACTGTGTGGTGGTGTACGTGTGGGGTTATTGTACTGTGTGGTGGTGTACGTGTGGGGTTATTGTACTGTGTGGTGGTGTACGTGTGGGGTTATTGTACTGTGTGGTGGTGTACGTGTGGGGTTATTGTACTGTGTGGTGGTGTACAGTGTGGGGTTATTGTACTGTGTGGTGGTGTACAGTGTGGGGTTATTGTACTGTGTGGTGGTGTACAGTGTGGGGTTATTGTACTGTGTGGTGGTGTACGTGTGGGGTTATTGTACGGTGTGGTGGTGTACGTGTGGGGTTATTGTACGGTGTGGTGGTGTACGTGTGGAGTTATTGTACTGTGTGGTGGTGTACGTGTGGGGTTATTGTACTGTGTGGTGGTGTACGTGTGGAGTTATTGTACTGTGTGGTGGTGTACGTGTGGAGTTATTGTACTGTGTGGTGGTGTACGTGTGGGGTTATTGTACTGTGTGGTGGTGTACGTGTGGAGTTATTGTACTGTGTGGTGGTGTACGTGTGGAGTTATTGTACTGTGTGGTGGTGTACGTGTGGGGTTATTGTATTGTGTGGTGGTGTACGTGTGGGGTTATTGTATTGTGTGGTGGTGTACGTGTGGGGTTATTGTACTGTGTGGTGGTGTACAGTGTGGGGTTATTGTACTGTGTGGTGGTGTACAGTGTGGGGTTATTGTACTGTGTGGTGGTGTACAGTGTGGAGTTATTGTACTGTGTGGTGGTGTACGTGTGGAGTTATTGTACAGTGTGGAGTTATTGTACAGTGTGGAGTTATTGTACAGTGTGGTGTTATTGTACTGTGTGGTGGTGTACGTGTGGAGTTATTGTACTGTGTGGGGTTGTTGTACGTGTGGGGTTGTTGTACGTGTGGGGTTGTTGTACTGTGTGGTGGTGTACGTGTGGAGTTATTGTACTGTGTGGTGGTGTACAGTGTGGAGTTATTGTACGTGTGGGGTTATTGTACTGTGTTTCTGCATCAGCTGTATGAATCATGTAAAAATGAAGTTGTTCTGCGTATGAAGTTGTGTTTGCATTCTTGAAATGTGTTTCCTGTGTGTCTGTGTCTGCTGTAATGATGTTTCCTGCAGGTTCAGTTCGTGGCGGTGAATTGCTGGTGGAGTCAGGGAAAGTGCCGGAAGCAGAAGACCTTTGATCGATACCCCGTGGTACACCTGCACTACAGGAGGTAACGGTTACACTGGAGTCACCAACACCGTTCAGAAGGGACGGCAGTGCACACAGTTCCCTCTAACTAATTATACTAACTAATTATACTAATTATACTAATTAATTATACTAACTAATTACACAGGGGATAAAATTTAAAATGAGTAATGTAATTTTTAATGTGTAATGTTCTCTTTCTGTCTGTCTGTCTATGTATCTGTGTGCATACTTGTCTTACTGACGCTCTCTGTCAGTCTGTGTGTCTGTCTTCCTGACGGACACTCAAACGTATTGGCGTGACCATATCCACTTGCAGTATTGCCAAAGCAGTGTTATTGTTCAACAATGGTGGGATTGGGAGTTTGTAGGTTTTAGGTAGGGACTTAAGGTTGGGGTGAATCAGCTCAAATGTTGTGAAGTAGATCTGATGTATTTGGTGAAATGTTTCACATTCAGTGAGGAAGTGCAGCTCTGTCTCTACAGTCACACTGTTACACTGCTGCAGAGTCTCTGCTCTCTGGCAGCCATGATCTCTTGTATCGGCCCGTCTGGATGGCCAGGCTGTGTTCACTGAGTCTGGACTTTGTCAACATGGTTCTGTTTTTAGTATCAGTTACTGTAAGCAGGTAGTTACTGTAATGCAGATAGCACTGCATTTTGTTTTGTGCTTGTGTTTGTGC
>NC_135230.1:2759613-2779613 GCF_052324685.1 Brachyhypopomus gauderio | reverse complement strand
ACCATGTGGTAATGGACACACACACACACACACACACCTTTAAATCACACCACGAGGTAATGGTCACACACCCACACACACACACCCTTAAATCACACCATGAGGTAATGGACACACACACACACACACACACACACACACACACACACACACACACACACACACACACACCTTTAAATCACACCACGAGGTAATGGTCACACACACACACACACCCTTAAATCACACCATGAGGTAATGGACACACACACACACACACACACACACACACACACACACACACACACACACACACAGCTACATCTTTAAATCACACCATGAGGTAATGGTCACACACACACACCCTTAAATCACACCATGAGGTAATGGACACACACACACACACACACACACACACACCTTTAAATCACACCATGTGGTAATGGACACACACACACACACACACACCTTTAAATCACACCATGTGGTAATGGACACACACACACATCTTTAAATCACACCACGAGGTAATGGTCAAACACACACTCCATCACACAAATGTAGAGTTGGTGTGAGAGAGACATGATTCTCTCTCTCTCTCTCTCGGTGGTGTTATACTGTCCCTGTGTTTGAGACACACTGATGTTCAGTTATCTGTCTGTCTGTTGTTGCTGCTGAAATTGACCAGCTATTAACGACTGTGTGTGTGCGTGCATGCTTGCGTGTGTGTGTGTGTGTGTGTGTGTGTGTGTGTGTGTGTGTGTGGTACTGTCCTACAGCAGGGTGTGATTGGGTTCTTTGAGTTTAACTCCTCCCCTCAGCCACCTGCTTACGTCACCTTTCTCTCGTCTGCACTACTTTCACTTAAAAGAGGTATGACCACCATCACACACACACACACACACACACACCCAACACAACCCCCCAACACACACACACAGACACACCCAACACAACCTCCCAACACTAACACTAACCCTAACCCAACCCTAATCCTAATCTCCAACACCCCACCCAGCAGACACACGCACACACTGCAGTGACGACATGCACACGTTGGCTGATCATACACAGATTAGATTATAGATTAGATTAGATTTGTAGATTGAACTGAGTGGACCAGCTTCTCTCTGATTGGTGTAGATTCTCAGGGGGCGGTGCGATTTGGTGTAGTGACGAACCCGGAGGTAGCAGAAGCCATTTCAGTGAGGGAGGATGAGACTGTGTATCTGTACCGCCATTTTAACAGGTCACTGGTGAGTACACACACGCACGCACGCACGCACACACACACACACACACACACACACGCACACATACAATATTAACTCTGCCTTTCCCATCAGACATTACTGACAAGTCTGACCAGTTTTTGCTTAGCTGACTGACGACTGAACATCAATTCAGCAAGTTGTCAGAACTCCACACACACACACACACACACACACACACACACACACACACACACACATACGCGTTTTCGTGAAATATCAGAACACCAGGGGAAACCATACCAAATGGGGACATGCCTTTCTGAGTATTCTAGAAACACAACAAGCAAGATTTTTGTTGCATATAGCACCCACATGATGTCTATCTGTTGATTTTTTCACTAAGTGCTTATTACAAAAAGCTGAGATTTTTCTGGTTTAAGGTATATTTTAGGACAGTTTCAGGTTTATGTTCATTTCTAGGACATGTACGCACACACTCATTTAAGTCTCACACTACCAACATAATAAGGACATAGTAAATACAAGGACCAAGTTACACACTTGGTACAGTACAAGTCAAGGACACACTAGCCACAGATTAAGAAACACAAAACAGGTGAGACGAATGATGTTTTTGAATCTAAATGAGTCCATCAATGTTTTAAAAGTGTGATATCCTGAAACCAAAGTGCTTTACTCTAGCATTTACAGAAGTAAATGTTCTGGCCTTATTCACAAAAACAAGAGCAGTAGGTTGTTAATTGCAAATCCTTTATATAGTCATATTTCCTGCATTTATAAAAGTGAAGTTTCAATACTTTGCATTAAATAATACAAATCACCAGGAATCCAGCTTTACTTTACTGTTTTTAATTCAGTTCTGAACCACATTTTGATTTCTGCATGCCATGTGCATATCTGCCACATACACTACCAATCTGGTAAACTTAAAACTTTGCTAGTTTTAATAAGGGCCAATTCACATAATGAAAATCTCATCACCTACTAATCCCATGACTAACTGACTGTCCTAAAATTAGTCACTGTGATCACTACTGATTACATACTGTTCAAAATGGGAAATTATTTAATAAATAAAAATGCACTCAAAAAGGAAATAAAATGAATAAGCAGATGAAGTGCAAACAAAGCAGATAAAGTGCAACGAATTGTCCTGAAAAGTGTAACTGAGGTTAAACAATTTTAAGAAACTTTATTTAAGAAAAATCTTGGAGACTACAAACTCTGTCTTCTTTTCAGAGCCACTATTCGGTTTTTCACATAGTATTTGAGGGCAGTCCAGTCACGGTGTTTAAGAGCATCAGGTTCAGATAGTAGGCATGAGACACAGTCTCTCTTACCAGGAACTTGGCAACTGTTTATAAATCGCATTAGATGTTTTTCAACAGCTTGTACCTCATCATCTGACCACTTCTTCTTGCTCTGTGTGATGCCTGCAGACAAATGTACTGTGAAATGCACTCCCAGTTCTCACACAAGCACAAATACAGTAAATGCTAAATGTTTGAAAACCTATAACTGCAGATTACATACAAAAAAAACTAAACAAAACATAGTTTAAGTTTCTTTACCAGTAGTCTGTGTGGAATGTTGATGACTTTGGTCAAGAGACAAGTCATGTTTCCGCTTCATCCCTTTATTACCCCGATCTTAAAGAACAGGAAATGTTATCTTAAATATAAGTATAATAAAGTGGACATTTCATGAACATGCAAAGACATTGTCATAAGTCAAACCATGAGACAATTTTGATCAAACATATGCCTACATGAAAGATAATGAAGCTAATAGAGGACAAAAAATGAGCTAGCTTACCATGTGGATTTGAGAACTGTGCACTTTCAGAGGGTGATGGTTCAGGAGTTCTGGAGCTACAGCTTGGCTGAGGATCATCTGACTCTGCCTCATCACTTGATGTATCAGCATTAGAGTCTTCAATTTCATCTGATCAAGAAAAAAAAAAACATTTGCATACATACATACATACATATATACACACACACACACAGTTTTTACATATTATAAAAGTTCCCTACCTTGTGGATTAATGACAATTTCATCTAACGTAGCACCCTGGAATTCTGATAGTGTCCCTCTTTCCATTGCAATAAGAAGCTTGCTCATTTTGGCAAGTTGCAAAGTACTTTCAGGTAAACGGTAGTATTGGCGATGAATCCTAATGTCATGCCCCAAAAAACTGGCAAGCTGATCCATTTCATTGTCTTTCAAATTCAACACCGTTGACAGAGTTGCAATCTGCTTCCTTAATTTTGTGGATGAAAGGGCTGATGGATTTCTTGCACCACAGGATTCTCCAAACTCACGCAGAACATCTGATCCACGATAAGATGAAAGAGCGTTTGGACGTGCAAACAGGTGTACATTCTCCTCCGGAACCTGACAGATATCTCTATGCTGGACGAGGAGGTCCATGCAATTGACCATATCAGGTGTCAGCAGCACAGCCACCTTCCTGCCCCTCTTGCCACGAATTTCTACTCTTTGGAAGTGTTCACACAGCTTCTTTTCAAAATCACTAAGACCAGAGGCAAGGTCTTCATGAACTGGTGATTTTACTCTTGAAACATAAGACTCCAGCTTCATCCTTGAAGCCTCTCCACCCCTCCTTCTGTTAAAAAGTATGACTTTGGCAAGCACCAACTTGCATAAACTTGCATAGGTTTTGACATCAGAGTGGTCCTTCAAAGCATGCTGATATTTTGTCATCTCAGTATTTAAAAAGGAGTGCAAAGTTTTGACGTCTTCTGTGAAGGGCAAAACCTGAGGTTTGTTCATTTTTGCCTCATTAAGAGTTGTTCCTGCTGCTGCTGAAATGGACTCATTCCATTTATGCTCTTGGAGAACCCTGAAGCTGCGTGCATCCTCAGCCAGCCTCTCTCTGCCCGTTATTATTGCACTGCATTCCACTGAAGTTGCTATTTTTGATAAACTGTGGCCAAGCTTCAGAGCCAACGATGGAATCCTGTAAGTGTTGGTCTCCTCACAATGCCCAGAAACAGCTCTCACAGATTTTATGACATGGGGAAAATTTGATGGCAAGACAAAATCTTCCATAGACCGAATAGGTGTCAGTCTTCTTGCCTCCAAGAGTAGACGTCCCACCTCTCTCATTTTTTGACGAATGTAATCATTCTTTGTGGAACTTGGGTTCAGCTTGTTGAACATCTGTTCTCCAAAAAGTAATATGTATTTATCATTTCTAATTACAGCAGAAACTTCATCATGTTTCATTTGACACATAACAGTTTTCCAAAATGCTTTGCTAACATCAGGAGGAACACGTGCCATGCAGTTGAGTGACTGAACCATCTTTTTTCTATTCCCAGGCTCATCAACTTTAGGGTTCTGTGGACAGTTTCTAATATGCCTCCAGAGTGACTTCCTTGCATATAGACCCTGGCAGTGTATACAGTGCGTAAACTCTTGAGTGGATCCTAGTTTCTGAGGTCTCCTACGGGCAACCAAATCTCCTTTGCCACTACTTGATATCAAAGCATTATGCAAAAAATTGCCTCTGGTGGTCAACAAACGTAATCGAACTCGTCTTTCTTTTGATTTCTTATCAAAGCTGAATGCTTTTGCTACGTCTGGTTCATTGTGATGTACATACTGCAGGTGTCTTGATATTTTAGAGTATGGCTTCTCACAATAAAGGCAGTACTGCTTCTTTGCGTATCGCCAGCTTTTACTTGAGGTTGGCATTGGAACTACATGAACACAACCCTGATCTGAAGGGGTGCTGGTATCAGGTTCTGTAGGACAGCTTTCACGTGAGCTACTTGCATGAATTTCTGAAGAAGACACTTGACACTGGGAGTTGACAGCTTTGACTGCCCCCTTTTGCTGGATTCGTGTTAACACACTGTCTTTATCATTGTTTCTCTTTAGTTTTTTGGGCGAAATATTACTCAGCATGTCAGACCTGCTACAGCTGGAAAGGTCTGAAGATTCACTGTCTATATTTGGTTCATAGTCTTCATCACTGTAGTCTGTACATTCAGAGTAATCAGTGGATTCATCCATGACAGCAGTCTAAAAAGATAGAACAATGAAAAATGCATAGATGACTACTTTTACACTTTTACACCCATCACAAATTACCATATTTTCCGGACTATAAGGCGCACCTAAAAGCCAAAAATTTTCCCAGAAATCGGATGTGCACCTTATAATCCGGTGCGCCTTATACAAGTACTGAGTTCCGATATCTGACACAGGAACGTAATACGTACAGAACGTACCCCACGTAAACCAATTAAAGAACACTACGTAATACGTACAGTACCAGTACTTACGCTTACCTACAGGTATGCTGCAAAATAACATTTGTTTTTCCAGAACCCTCGAAAATGGCACCAGTGAAGAGACACGTTTACGAGGCACACTTAAAGCTACAGGCTATCAGTTATGCAGCTGTAAACGGGAATAGAGCAGCTGCGATACAATTTGGCATAAATGAATCTGTCACGTAGGGCTACGCCCCCTCTCCTAGCTGTCACTCCGGTTTCCCTTGTTCCCTCGTGTGTGTGTTGTTCCCTGCTCCTCGATCCCGCCCAGCTCGTCTGTTGCCCCGGTTTCCCTTGTCTGCCACGCCTTGTTATCATCGTCCTCACCTGTGTCTTGTTAGTTCCATGTTTATATAGTCCCTGTATTTCCCCCAGTCTGGTTATCGGTTGTTTTGTGCTATGCATGTATCTCTGTTCACGTTCGCGGTCTCTTGTGTTTGTATTCGTGTTTCCCCGTGTGTTTCAGCCTGTTCCGTTTTCCCTGCCGGGTTTTTGTGAGTACTCCTTGTGTTAAAATGTCATTGTTCAATGTTCGGACTCCCTTAATAATCTGACCCATGCCATCCTTTTTGACTCAGAGTTTGGAATTTCCCTTAATAAATCTCGCTTTCCTCAGCGTTTGTGTCCGCCTCCCTGCTCTGCGCTACGCAGAACGTTACAGAATCTATGGTTTGGAAATGGACGAAACAGGAAAATGAACTGCGTCAAGTAAAGAAGTCGAGACAGAGATTTCATTTCGTTTTCACTTTTTTCCACACATCACTATCCCTGCTGATCTGACTATGTGTGCTCATCTCACAGACAACGTTAAAAGGCAAGTGAAGAAAATTAATTCTGAGCTTGCCGTCATTCCGGGAGGATTAAACAAACAACTCCAACCGCTGGACATTGGCGTAAATGGGGCATTTAAAGTTGCCAGTGGCGTGGGAGCAATGGATGATAGACAGCGAACACACGTTTACTAAAACTGGAAGGCAGCGGCGGGCGAGTTACGAGTTATGCCACCGTTTGTGAATGTATTGTGGACGCGTGGGCCAAAGTTTCTGCTGTAACTGTTGTCCGAGCTTTCGCGAAAGCCGGCCTCATTGCTGAACAGCTACCTGGCAACGAGACTGACTCAGACATTGATGAGCGGGAACCCGGAGTGCTCGTTAGTGAAATTGCGCAGCTTTTTAATTCAGACACAGAAGATGAGGACTTTGATGGATTTGTGGGAGAAGAGGAGAAGAAAATTGTGTGTGTTTTGTCAAGTAGTATAATAAACTTTTAAAAATCACCGTTTCACGTCCTTTACTTTTCTTGTAGACCGTATGTTTTAGCATGTGCCTAATATGGTGCCGTACAGAATACCGGTAAGTACTGTACAGAAATAGTGTCCGTAATTGAGACTGTGCCTTATAGTACGGTGCGCCTTATACGTGGGTCAAATACAGAAAGAGACCCCGTAATTCAGAATGCGCCTTATAATACGGTGCACCTTATAGTCTGGAAAATATGGTATCTGA
Source organism: Brachyhypopomus gauderio (assembly GCF_052324685.1). Lineage (NCBI taxonomy): Eukaryota > Metazoa > Chordata > Actinopteri > Gymnotiformes > Hypopomidae > Brachyhypopomus > Brachyhypopomus gauderio. The sequence goes on along the minus strand of NC_135230.1, from coordinate 2,772,587 downwards.
AGGGATCTGCAGATGTATGTAGCAATGTAATGTAAAATTAATCTCCTACAAACAGGCTTTTGCAATTTGAGTAGGTCAACAAATCTCACAACACAACGCAATTGAATGTTATTTTAAGACTTCCAAAAAGCACTTGAAAGAAATTATCAGATTAAAACTTGTTATAAATGTGTTCATATTATACTAAGTAAATATATTTCTAAAGAATGCACAACCAACTCAAATTTACCCATTCAGCAGGAAGGACAGGTGTGCACCCATCAGAAGCCAGTGAGGGTTCAGGTTCACCAGGAGATCTGGTCATTTTGTCTTCTTGCATGTCACTGCTGACATTCTAAATGAACACACATATTTCATAATCACCATTAATAATGCCACAATAGCAGAAAAAACACAATTAGTAGTTAAAGCAGGATCAATTACAGTTTATTAAACATCAATTACGCCAAGGTGAATAATTAGGACCACACACACACACACACACACACACACACACACACACACTTTCAGGTCCAGTCCAATATCAGGACAAGTTACACTTCAAGCAGGTCAGAATTGGTGAAATATGCTCTCTGCACATCTCAACTATTGTAAAACTATGTAAAAATAAAAATTCCATTGCTATCAAATTTACCCATTCAGCAGGAGGGACAGGTGTGCACCCATCAGAAGCCAGTGAGGGTTCAGGTTCACCAGGAGATCTGGTCATTTTGTCTTCTTGCATGTCACTGCTGACATTCTAAATGAACACACATATTTCATAATCACCATTAATAATGCCACAATAGCAGAAAAAACACAATTAGTAGTTAAAGCAGGATCAATTACAGTTTATTAAACATCAATTACGCCAAGGTGAATAATTAGGACCACACACACACACTTTCAGGTCCAGTCCAATATCAGGACAAGTTACACTTCAAGCAGGTCGGAATTGGTGAAATATGCTCTCTGCACATCTCACCTATTGTAAAACTATGTAAAAATAAAAATTCCATTGCTATCAAATTTACCCATTCAGCAGGAGGGACAGGTGTGCACCCATCAGAAGCCAGTGAGGGTTCAGGTTCACCAGGAGATCTGGTCATTTTGTCTTCTTGCATGTCACTGCTGACATTCTAAATGAACACACATATCATAATCACCATTAATAATGCCACAATAGCAGAAAAAACACAATTAGTAGTTAAAACAGGATCAATTACAGTTTATTAAACATCAATTACGCTAAGGTGAATAATTAGGACCACACACACACACACTTTCAGGTCCAGTCCAATATCAGGACAAGTTACACTTCAAGCAGGTCGGAATTGGTGAAATATGCTCTCTGCACATCTCACCTATTGTAAAACTATGTAAAAAAAAAATTCCATTGCTATCAAATTTACCCATTCAGCAGGAGGGACAGGTGTGCACCCATCAGAAGCCAGTGAGGGTTCAGGTTCACCAGGAGATCTGGTCATTTTGTCTTTTTGCATGTCACTGCTGACATTCTAAATGAACACACATATTTCATAATCACCATTAATAATGCCACAATAGCAGAAAAAACACAATTAGTAGTTAAAACAGGATCAATTACAGTTTATTAAACATCAATTACGCTAAGGTGAATAATTAGGACCACACACACACACTTTCAGGTCCAGTCCAATATCAGGACAAGTTACACTTCAAGCAGGTCAGAATTGGTGAAATATGCTCTCTGCACATCTCAACTATTGTAAAACTATGTAAAAATAAACATTCCATTGCTATCAAATTTACCCATTCAGCAGGAGGGACAGGTGTGCACCCATCAGAAGCCAGTGAGGGTTCAGGTTCACCAGGAGATCTGGTCATTTTGTCTTCTTGCATGTCACTGCTGACATTCTAAATGAACACACATATTTCATAATCACCATTAATAATGCCACAATAGCAGAAAAAACACAATTAGTAGTTAAAGCAGGATCAATTACAGTTTATTAAACATCAATTACGCTAAGGTGAATAATTAGGACCACACACACACACACTTTCAGGTCCAGTCCAATATCAGGACAAGTTACACTTCAAGCAGGTCGGAATTGGTGAAATATGCTCTCTGCACATCTCACCTATTGTAAAACTATGTAAAAAAAAAATTCCATTGCTATCAAATTTACCCATTCAGCAGGAGGGACAGGTGTGCACCCATCAGAAGCCAGTGAGGGTTCAGGTTCACCAGGAGATCTGGTCATTTTGTCTTTTTGCATGTCACTGCTGACATTCTAAATGAACACACATATTTCATAATCACCATTAATAATGCCACAATAGCAGAAAAAACACAATTAGTAGTTAAAACAGGATCAATTACAGTTTATTAAACATCAATTACGCTAAGGTGAATAATTAGGACCACACACACACACTTTCAGGTCCAGTCCAATATCAGGACAAGTTACACTTCAAGCAGGTCAGAATTGGTGAAATATGCTCTCTGCACATCTCAACTATTGTAAAACTATGTAAAAATAAACATTCCATTGCTATCAAATTTACCCATTCAGCAGGAGGGACAGGTGTGCACCCATCAGAAGCCAGTGAGGGTTCAGGTTCACCAGGAGATCTGGTCATTTTGTCTTCTTGCATGTCACTGCTGACATTCTAAATGAACACACATATTTCATAATCACCATTAATAATGCCACAATAGCAGAAAAAACACAATTAGTAGTTAAAGCAGGATCAATTACAGTTTATTAAACATCAATTACGCCAAGGTGAATAATTAGGACCACACACACACACACACTTTCAGGTCCAGTCCAATATCAGGACAAGTTACACTTCAAGCAGGTCGGAATTGGTGAAATGTGCTCTCTGCACATCTTAACTATTGTAAAACTATGTAAAAAAAAAATTCCATTGCTATCAAATTTACCCATTCAGCAGGAGGGCCAGGTGTGCACCCATCAGAAGCCAGTGAGGGTTCAGGTTCACCAGGAGATCTGGTCATTTTGTCTTTTTGCATGTCACTGCTGACATTCTAAATGAACACACATATTTCATAATCACCATTAATAATGCCACAATAGCAGAAAAAACACAATTAGTAGTTAAAACAGGATCAATTACAGTTTATTAAACATCAATTACGCTAAGGTGAATAATTAGGACCACACACACACACTTTCAGGTCCAGTCCAATATCAGGACAAGTTACACTTCAAGCAGGTCAGAATTGGTGAAATATGCTCTCTGCACATCTCAACTATTGTAAAACTATGTAAAAATAAACATTCCATTGCTATCAAATTTACCCATTCAGCAGGAGGGACAGGTGTGCACCCATCAGAAGCCAGTGAGGGTTCAGGTTCACCAGGAGATCTGGTCATTTTGTCTTCTTGCATGTCACTGCTGACATTCTAAATGAACACACATATTTCATAATCACCATTAATAATGCCACAATAGCAGAAAAAACACAATTAGTAGTTAAAGCAGGATCAATTACAGTTTATTAAACATCAATTACGCCAAGGTGAATAATTAGGACCACACACACACACACACTTTCAGGTCCAGTCCAATATCAGGACAAGTTACACTTCAAGCAGGTCGGAATTGGTGAAATGTGCTCTCTGCACATCTTAACTATTGAAAAACTAGGTAAAAATAAAAATTCCATTGCTATCAAATTTACCCATTCAGCAGGAGGGCCAGGTGTGCACCCATCAGAAGCCAGTGAGGGTTCAGGTTCACCAGGAGATCTGGTCATTTTGTCTTCTTGCATGTCACTGCTGACATTCTAAATGAACACACATATTTCATAATCACCATTAATAATGCCACAATAGCAGAAAAAACACAGTTAGTAGTTAAAGCAGGATCAATTACAGTTTATTAAACATCAATTACGCCAAGGTGAATAATTAGGACCACACACACACTTTCAGGTCCAGTCCAATATCAGGACAATTTACACTTCAAGCTGATCAGAATTGGTGAAATATGCTCTCTGCACATCTCAGCTATTGTAAAACTATGTAAAAATACAAATTCCATTGCTATCTTAAACATTATTGGCAAAAACTAAATGTGTTTAGTACATAGAAAAATGTTAAACAGCAAAACAAATACACAAACAATTAGGACATCACACAGACAACTGTTATGACATTGTAGACTCTACACCAGTCTAAAAATTTCCCATTAAGAATTTTTTGCCATCAACCTTCAGAAAATTTATTAATAAAAAGTCAAAGCACATTAAGGCTTAGCAGGTTATTTAAATTTCACCCCAACAGTGCCTCTGAATGTTATTTCAGGACATCTAAGTGAGTGTTGAGTATATAGACAGATTGTACCTGTGAAATAGTGTTTATTTGTTCCAGTCTCTCAGAAGCCAGAGAAGGTTCAGGTTCACCAAAACGTTTTTTCTGTAACATGTCTTTCTTGGAAATATTAACTTTAACCTTTTATGACAAAACAAAGTCAATTAGTATACAAAATCATGTAAAATTGTGTAACATTTTACTAACATTCAGCTAAACACCGTCATCCATCACATCTCTATCTCAGATACAAAAACAAACTACCCAAACAGGTGCCCAAATATGGTGCAAGAGATGATCGTTCCCATATATTGTTTTTCAGTGTTTTTTTTTACTCACCAGTGAACGCCACGGCCAAGCACTGTCTCCATAATCGTATGTTATTTCTTCCCCCGGGAGTATATTCTTGATCGCGAATAAACACAGGTGTGGCCTGCCATTAACTACAATTTTCTTCATTTTACAGTTGGCATTTTTTGCATCATCATTCACAAGCCTGCCAAGTGTTCCATCCTCTTCAGAAGCATCAATGCTGAAAGAAACATTCTTATCTTAGATGTATTCCACTCAATACATGAACATTGATGGATTAGTAGTACGTTACAGGAAATATACCAATTGCACAAAATATTTTAATATCTACTATAGATAAACCCCTGAAAAAATAAAAATACAAATCAGCACATTTCAGGCACAATGTGATTTTATCTTGCATGCAAGTTAGCAACTAGACTAACAGAGAAATGTTTAGAAATTTACAGCGTGACGTACCACCATGAGCTTCCATTCCACTCAAAGTCAAACAAAAACCCATTTTGTTTTTCTGTATATCTTCTTTGTCTTTTAAAACTCTCCTTTTGTGAAATAAGTTTTCCTTTATATTCAAGCACAAAGCATCCACTCTCAATGTGCATGAGGGCAAACACTCCCCTTCCTAAAATAGAACAGAAATTAAATGTAAAGGACATTTTTGTTTAATTTAAAGACAATGAATCTAAAATGCAAAGATTTTGGAGGATGCTGCTGCTAAATAAAGAGCTCTAACATGTACATTGATCATGTAAGCAGAGGACAGTAACGACTAAGCATCTTCAGGCATCAAATAGAAATGGTTGTATAAAATAACCAACAAATTATTGGGTTAAAAAAAGTAATTGAGATATATGTTGCAAAGGGCTGCAGAACAGTACCCAGGGCTGCTGGATCTAAAGCTGACAAGGATATAATCTGCTACGGTACATTTCAAAACTAGTTGGTCAGGGTGTAAGGATGAGGTTGGTTGGTTGGTCAGGGTGTAAGGATGAGGTTGGTTGGTCGGTCAGGGTGTAAGAATGAGGTTGGTCAGGGTGTAAGAATGAGGTTGGTTGGCTGGTCAGGGTGTAAGGATGAGGTTGGTTGGCTGGTCAGGGTGTAAGGATGAGGTTGGTTGGCTGGTCAGGGTGTAAGGATGAGGTTGGTTGGTTGGTCAGGGTGTAAGGATGAGGTTGGTTGGTTGGTCAGGGTGTAAGGATGAGGTTGGTTGGTTGGTTGGTCAGGGTGTAAGGATGAGGTTGGTTGGTTGGTTGGTCAGGGTGTAAGGATGAGGTTGGTTGGTTGGTTGGTCAGGGTGTAAGGATGAGGTTGGTTGGTTGGTTGGTCAGGGTGTAAGGATGAGGTTGGTTGGTTGGTTGGTCAGGGTGTAAGGATGAGGTTGGTTGGTTGGTTGGTCAGGGTGTAAGGATGAGGTTGGTTGGTTGGTTGGTCAGGGTGTAAGGATGAGGTTGGTTGGTTGGTTGGTCAGGGTGTAAGGATGAGGTTGGTTGGTTGGTTGGTCAGGGTGTAAGGATGAGGTTGGTTGGTTGGTTGGTCAGGGTGTAAGGATGAGGTTGGTTGGTTGGTTGGTCAGGGTGTAAGGATGAGGTTGGTTGGTTGGTTGGTCAGGGTGTAAGGATGAGGTTGGTTGGTTGGTTGGTTGGTCAGGGTGTAAGGATGAGGTTGGTTGGTTGGTCAGGGTGTAAGGATGAGGTTGGTTGGTTGGTCAGGGTGTAAGGATGAGGTTGGTTGGTTGGTCAGGGTGTAAGGATGAGGTTGGTTGGTTGGTCAGGGTGTAAGGATGAAGTTGGTTGGATGGTCAGGGTGTAAGGATGAGGTTGGTTGGATGGTCAGGGTGTAAGGATGAGGTTGGTTGGATGGTCAGGGTGTAAGGATGAGGTTGGTTGGTTGGTCAGGGTGTAAGGATGAGGTTGGTTGGTTGGTCAGGGTGTAAGGATGAGGTTGGTTGGTTGGTCAGGGTGTAAGGATGAGGTTGGTTGGTTGGTCAGGGTGTAAGGATGAGGTTGGTTGGTTGGTCAGGGTGTAAGGATGAGGTTGGTTGGTTGGTCAGGGTGTAAGGATGAGGTTGGTTGGTTGGTCAGGGTGTAAGAATGAGGTTGGTTGGTTGGTTGGTCAGGGTGTAAGGATGAGGTTGGTTGGCTGGTCAGGGTGTAAGGATGAGGTTGGTTGGTTGGTCAGGGTGTAAGGATGAGGTTGGTTGGTTGGTCAGGGTGTAAGGATGAGGTTGGTTGGTTGGTCAGGGTGTAAGAATGAGGTTGGTTGGTTGGTTGGTCAGGGTGTAAGAATGAGGTTGGTTGGTTGGTTGGTCGGTCAGGGTGTAAGGATGAGGTTGGTTGGTCAGGGTGTAAGAATGAGGTTGGTTGGTTGGTTGGTCAGGGTGTAAGGATGAGGTTGGTTGGTCAGGGTGTAAGGATGAGGTTGGTTGGTCAGGGTGTAAGGATGAGGTTGGTTGGTTGGTCAGGGTGTAAGGATGAGGTTGGTTGGTTGGTTGGTCAGGGTGTAAGGATGAGGTTGGTTGGTTGGTCAGGGTGTAAGGATGAGGTTGGTTGGTCAGGGTGTGGCCACTCTGGGATCTCTGTGCTTTACACCGTGGTCCCGGGGGAACTGAATTTTCCACTTGTGGGATCAATAAAGTTTAAGTTTAGTTTAAGGATGAGGTTGGTTGGTCAGGGTGTAAGGATGAGGTAATAAAGCTAGAGTGGAGTCCGTGAGTTATAGTTACACAGGGTGCCTTATAGCATAGGTGGACATTAACAGTGCAAGTGGGGCTGGGGATGGCGTTAGTCACTGGGTGTGTATAACGTATCAAGGGGCGGGTGTGACGCAACCGCAAGTTTTAAAATAATTTATTAAATGAAATAAACACAATAGAACCAAGGAGAACAATCAGGTAGAAGGGGATGTACACTAAAGGGTACATAAACTTAATGACACAGCAAACAAGCAACACACTACCAGAACAAAAATATTAAACATGCTACCAGAGACCTAGTTCAACTCAAGACGACAGACATACAAGCAACCATGAATGCATATTTCTAATATAATCAACCGAGATAAAAGAACAGAATAAAACATACGGTTTTAAACACTAGGGGTACAGAACACAGGAATCTAGTTACTGTGTTCGTGTTATATTCTTAAATGCAGAACACTTATCGGGAGGGTGGAATGACGGAAGGACAACGCTAGACTGAAAGCATAAAACTACGAGAGAATAACCAGGTAGGGAACACTAGATCAGGGAAAATAGACTATGGCAAAAGACAATGAGCTCAGAGGGAAACAGAAATGTCACGGGCAAGTAGGAAACATGGTAAGGAACATAAGGAAGACCAAACAGAACTGACCAAACCGGAATACTGGGGAAGCAAGGGAGAAACGATAAGCAGGCAAGGAGAGATCAGCGCACAGGAAAACAGGTAGATGTAAAAACACAAAGCACTCTAGAAAACGAAACCTAGACAAAGACAGAGAGACTACACGGAATGGAGAGCAGAGCAAGGCAGGGCAGGATAAAGGAGTACTCACAAACACAATGACTGACGCAGATGGCTGAAACAGAAGGACTAAAATACACTGGGACAGGGAAACTAAACAAGACACAGGTGGGAACACTGAGGACAGGGGCGTGACAGACAGAAGGGAACTATGGCAATGGGGAAACAAGGCAGGACAATCGAGGGGGGCGGAGTTGGGCATGACAGTGTGCCAGTATGGATCTATTCTGTAATTAGTGTTTGATGATGAAATAGGTAAAAATTTATATGGAACTGGTGGGACGGAGTACACATTAACGGTGTCAATGGGGCCAGGTGTAGACTGGGTATGGTGGTGTGGGCTTAATGTAGTGAAATGTGGATGAAGAGATGTGTCTACTTGAAAACCTTCAATTAAGAACTTCACCTTCATGTGCTAAACCAAATCATGAAGTCATTAAGGAAAACTCATGAATTAAGGCTTACCTTTATATGCATTTATGAGTCTTTCTTCAAACCAAGGTTTATCTTTTTGAGAAATAACATGCCCAGTAGCATCTTCTACCGGACTAAGCCTGGTTCTTCTTTTTGACATGTTTGTACAGGATTGTCTAGGGACAATAAAATTCTGAATTACATGGAAATAAACATTAAATGTTCATTCATTTTAGGTCAGCCTAAAAACATCTTAATTCCAATTCCAATCTTAATTCCAATAAAAAATTCTAGAAGCATAATAACTTCAAAACAAACACAAAAAGGCCCTCGTGCTTTTCAGAATACTGGATGTTCTTTTTGAATATGTAGACCAGACACTGACAATTTTTACAGCTTTAACTTAAATATGTTGCCTTTATGTTGATCGCCTCTAAAATATGTATTTGGAAATATCAATACATAAATACTTTAGATAATTCCAGTAAGTGAATGTCTGTTTATCGTTGCTTCTTTAAAACTGCAATTAACCATTATTTCCTAAACTAAAGTTGAGTTAAAAAAAAAAATAAAAAAAAAAACCCTATTTTCACAGCACTATTTATAAAGCGATTCGTTCTCACAGAATACCTCACTCTGCTTCCTCTGCTCCCCTCCCCCACTCTGCAAAGCTCAAAACGTAACTGGCACCCCTCCCCCATTCTAATGCAGACAGGATTAGGGTTACAGATTTTCCTAACAATTACATACATATATATATATATATACATACATTTTATATATATATATATACATACATACATATATATATACATATATATATATATATATATATATATATATATATATATATATATATATATATATATATATATATATAAATTCTGCACAACTCTCTGACGTCCGCCATTTCACAACTGCAAACGTCACCAGTGCACCTTCCCCCACCCGAACAGCAACTTGCACTGCCCAGCTAAATCCCTCAAAGTTCAGAACTCGCCACTCTAGCCCTAACCCTAACTCCTCCCCCTCTCTGCTTAGTCTCCACCCCTCCCCCACTCTGCAAAGCTGAGAAACGTAACTGGCACCCCTCCTCCCCCATTCTAATGCGGACAGGATTAGGGTTAGCGTATTACAGATCTCAATCGACTAAGTATTTGGAATATTTCTGGAAATGTTCAAAATATACATTCAAAATATACATTTTCCTAACAATTAAATAAGTTATATATGTGTAAATATATGTTTAAATTCAGCACAACTTTCTGACGTCCGCCATTTCACAACTGCAAACGTCACCAGTGCACCTTCCCCCACCCGAACAGCAACTTGCACTGCCCAGCTAAATCCCTCAAAGTTCAGAACTCGCCACTCTAGCCCTAACCCTAACCCTAACTCCTCCCCCTCTCTGCTTAGTCTCCACCCCTCCCCCACTCTGCAAAGCTGAGAAACGTAACTGGCACCCCTCCTCCCCCATTCTAATGCGGACAGGATTAGGGTTAGCGTATTACAGATCTCAATCGACTAAGCATTTGGAATATTTCTGGAAATGTTCAAAATATACATTCAAAATATACATTTTCCTAACAATTAAATAAATTATATATGTGTAAATATATGTTTAAATTCAGCACAACTTTCTGACGTCCGCCATTACACAACTGTCTCCACCCTTCCCCCACTCTGCCGTGTTGAAAAAGCATGTAATACCGCTCGCGCAAAGGAACTGAAACGGAGCCAGAGTAAAGCTGGGCATACACTGTACGATATTTTAAATGGTGTACTCAGCTCCATCTCAAACTGTACGACTAAATCGCAGGGTTTAAAAGGAGAGTCGGCTCGTAGAGCTGCTTCAACAGTGCGATACTCTCACGAGGAGCGATTTGAATATCAAACATGTTTGATATTCTTGCGACGCTGCGATTTCTGATCGGGAGTTGGTCGTGAGGTGTGAATCGCTCCTCGTTTACCTGTGTAAACTATACGATGCACGACACGCGATTGAGCCGAAACTCAGCCCGATCGCAAAGATAGTCACACGAGTGAAAAACCGGCTGAAAATGGGCCAAAAATCGCACAGTGTACGCCCAGCTTTAAGCGGCGTGTAACAAAAACCCAATTATGATGACTGACGAGAGCTGAATCGACCAAGTGGAGATTTGGATATATCTAATTCGAAGATGTCAAATTTATTACATAATTTATATAAAAACAACTACATAACACGGATCCCCTGCTGTTACTTATACTGATAAAATAACTCGTAAAGAAATCTAAGTCTGATAAACTGGACGGACACTTGCCAGGTTAAACATACGAATTTAACAGCAAAGTGTTTCACTCTAGGTAACGCATTTAAAAGTAATTTGTTCTAAGCGCATGAAGAAAGAAAAACAAATTAATATAGACACGTATATAATAAGGTTGTCAAATACTCTAAAAACATTAACAAGAAAAAAATATGTTTTTTAACTTACCACATCCACGCAGGTAATAAAAGCTCTCCGTCCAACTTCTCCAATTTTCCCGGGAAAAACGTGACGTAATTTTGCCGCGAACGCTCGAAGGATTATTTGTTTATCTAATGAGTATTGGATGGATTGGATGCTTCCTAGTAGACTACTGACGTCACATCCGGGAATAGCTGACGCGTCTTCCGAAGTGTGCGTGGCTTTGCTTGCAGTTCCTCAATAATCCGCTGGTGGCGTGCACACACTTCAGCCAAATTGCCACACCCACACCCAGATTTGTTCTGACGATTGTTAAAATTTAGTACTTTCGCGATATCAATTACAGAGATACATTATACCTCTCTGAACACCGTAGCATCGTCAGAAAAGTTAGGACATGGTTTTTGGTACTGACTTTTACATGAGTCCTAACTTCGTGACTGTGTATTATGACATTTGTACTGATTTTTCACAAAAACAAACACACACACACACACACACACACACACACACACACACACACACACACACACACACACACACATAACCACGGGAGTCCTGCCCTACAGAACGTCTTATACGCTCTACCTGTGGCAGAATAACCAAGCGTTAGTAAAGAGAGCAGTATTAATATTCATAAAAATCAGTAAGTAAGTAAGAGTAAGAATGGAAAGGACAATAACCAATCTTAGGGTTTAGTGTTATTAGTAACATCTTAAGGGTTTGGTTTTGGGCTTTAATGCTGTTAATGCAACTGTGTGTTTCTCTGAGACGGTCTCATCATACTATGTCTGAACAGGTGTTCCCCCGGACAGAGAGGAACTTCACACCTGAGGCCATCTGTGATTGGGTATATGAGAACAGAGAGAATGTCATTCACTGGATTCTGCCAATGGGAACCAAGAGCTACTCTCTGGAGGCAGAGCTGCACAAAGGACCTGCCCTGCTCACGTTCCTCCCACACAATCCACTCAGAGCCAGTCAGCAGCTGCTGTCTGAGGTACACTCCGCCCACTTTGTAGTCTCTACAGACTTTTTTAGTCTGTTTTTCTTATTCCCAACCTCTCTTACTTACAAACTTATGCTCTCTCTCTCTCTCTCTCTCTCTCTCTCTCTCTCTCTCTCTCTCAGGTAGCTGATATCGTGCTGCGTTATCACTCATGTTGTTGGTCGGACCTCCAGGATGAAGGCCTCTTCCCCTCTCTGCTGCCCCACTCAGGGTCTGCCTCGTCTGGGCAGTCGTATTGTCAGTCTCTGCTGCTGCCAGGGCAGAGATCTGCTACTACTAATGCCAGTGCTAGTGTCTGTGAGCTATGTCTAGACCACACCCTTGGGACCTCTGGCCCTGCCTTGTTCTCCAAGCCCCGCCTCCTCTGCTTCCCCCAGGACCCCGAGGCCGTCCTGGGCTGGTATAAGAGGCTCGTGCCTGTTGTGGCGCCCCCTGTCTGCAGCAGTGTGCAGCAAACCTACAACCCGTTGGCCCGCTACAGCGTGTGCTGCCGGAGCCTGCGGGTGTCCGTGCCTCCACACTGCCCCCTGCAGGCCGACGCCCTGGCAGGCCTGCGCTGCCGCTCCAACAGGACACTCCACTTCTACCTGCTGGACTCTCGCCTCTCCTGGCCTCTGGCCCGCAGGCTCGGGGCGCTAGGCAACCGGAGCACGTTCAGCACTATTGTCGACCTGGGAGACGAGACGCACTACGTACTGGAGGATGTTGGGAAAGAGTCACTAGGTACACACACACACTCACGTGACCTCACACACACTTGCGTGACCCCACACACGCACACGCTCATTCACACACACTCACAACACTCATTCACACACACTCACGTGACCTCACACACAGACACACAAACACACTCATTCACCAACACTCGCATGATCTCACACACCTCCAATAAGAGGTTTTGCAATAAGAAAATGTTACAAAACTCATCTTGGCAGATTTAACAGGACATACAGGATTATTTTCCTTCGGGATTTTAGGGAGA
>NC_135230.1:2735000-2759113 GCF_052324685.1 Brachyhypopomus gauderio | reverse complement strand
TGTGTGTGTGTGATCATGGGTGTGTTTGTGTGTGTGTGTATTTGTATTGATATATGTGTTAGTATGAGAATGCTTATTAACATGTAAACCTCAAACCTGTGAGCTGTGCTGGACTAATTTCTAATTTTTTATATTTTTATCTTAAAAACCCTGCAAGCTAAACATTTATTTTCTCCCTGAATGTTTATGGTAGTATGGTTACAGTTGTGTGTGTGCATGTGTGTGTTAGTGAATGAGTGTGTGTGTGTATGTGTGTGCAAGTGTGTGTGAGTGAGTGAGTGTGTGTGTGTGAGATGACCTCTCCTGCTGTTTGTCTTTTTGTGTTTATCGGGCTGAGTTTCTGTTCTGTGATTGGATTAGTTGCAGTGCATTGTGGGATATGACCCCTGTCAGTATAACTGCACTTAGACAACTCTGAGCACCAGTGTATGGTAAATGTTCTGGGGTTCCTTTAGTGTTTCTTGGGTATAGGCACAGGTGTTCATGGACAGATAGATTGTATGTATGAATGAATGAACATGTGTGTATGTGTTTCTGTAAGAGGGTAATGTGTGGGTGTATGTGTAAGTGTATAGCTTTTGAAGAGTGTGTGAGTGTATACATGGAGAGTGTGCTGGTGTGTGTGTGTGTATGTGAGAGTATGTGTTAGTGTGAGAGTATATCTGGGGAGAGAGAGTGTGTGTGTGTGTGTGTGTGTGTGTGTGTGTGTGTGAGTCTTGGGTTTTTTTAGCCTCAGCAGTCAAATCAATTGATGTGGTCCCTTTGAGCGGTTAGGGTCTCCCGCCCCCACGGAGAGAAAAGACTCGCAAAAGAAAGGAAAATATTTGAATTTTAAAGCGCACATAGTTCTCGCTGGTGTTCTTTGAGAACAGAGTGTACCTACCGTAGAAAACCCCTGACAGGAGGCTCTTCGTGCCGCCGCGGGCAACCGCCACTCTGGTGCAGACTTTCTACTTCGCAGTGGTCCAGGCGGCCATCTTTGATGAGGGAGCCGTGGTCTCCAGCAGGGAGCTCCCGACCTTCACACGGAGCTGTTCCTCTCATCTTCCCTCTTCTCCTCCGGTTCCTTTAGTTCTTTTCTTTCTCCCAGAGCTGTGCTGTGGCCACCAGACCTCTCGCCTCTGTCATGTCTCCACGCCCCCCCCCCTGCTGACACCACAGACATTAACAGGATTTGGTGTGCTATCATTCATTTTATCCTCTCTTTTTGTCTCCAATCACACGCATACACACTCAGTTTCGCCACACATACACACACACAAACACACACGCATACACACACCCAAACACACACTCATACACACCCAAACACACACTCATATACACACACAAGCGGACAAAGGCGTTCAGGTCTATTTGGAGCGTTGCTGGTGTCGTGTCGAGTCGTTGTGTCCGGTTGCCGCGTGATGACAGGCAGCTGTAGCCAGTGCCACTTGTGTGTACGTCTGTCAGAAACCTCGCCGTACTCCTGCTGTCTGGTGTAGTCCATGGTTCCAATGGGCTTCTACCAGAGAGCCGCGCAGAGCCTGGATGCTAACACGCCAACGCTGCTAATCCCATCTGAGTTCGTAAGATTGTAGTCCGACCGTGATGGAGGTAAGTGAAGATGGCCGCCTTACGCCCTCTTCCTCTTACTGCAGGGAGGGGCATGGGTGCGTCCCCCCACTCTACCACCCATCCATTATGTAGTTCATAACTACTGACTACATGTCCCACAATCCTCCACTGAACCAACACAGAGGGAATCCTCTTGAGAGCTTGGACCTTTCTGTCAGGGCTGTACTGATACACTAAAAGGATTAAAGCAAATCATTGATCATTGATTATTACAAATATGTCATTAATTATTTTTGACCCATGGTAATCAACACTGGCTATTACTGTGTAATTACAATGTAATGTAGCCGATGTAGTTATAGTGTAGTTATAATGTAGTGATGGAGTTATAATGTAGTCAATGTAGTCAATGTAGTTAGTGTAGTTATGTAGTTATAATGTAGTCAATGTAGTTGGTGTAGTTATGTAGTTATAATGTAGTCAATGTAGTTATAGTGTAGTTATAATGTAGTGATGGAGTTATAATGTAGTCAATGTAGTCAATGTAGTTAGTGTAGTTATGTAGTTATAATGTAGTCAATGTAGTCAATGTAGTCAATGTAGTTGGTGTAGTTATGTAGTTATAATGTAGTCAATGTAGTTATAGTGTAGTTATAATGTAGTGATGGAGTTATAATGTAGTCAATGTAGTTAGTGTAGTTATGTAGTTATAATGTAGTCAATGTAGTTAGTGTAGTTATAATGTAGTTATGTAGTTATAATGTAGTCAATGTAGTCAATGTAGTTTGTGTAGTTATGTAGTTATAATGTAGTCAATGTAGTTATAGTGTAGTTATGTAGTGACAATGTAGTGATTGAGTTATAATGTATATGTAGTGTAGTTATACTGTAGTGATGTAGTTATAATTTAATGATGAGTTATAGTAATGTAGTTATAATGAAGTTATGTAGTTTTACTGTAGTTATGTAATTATAATTTATTGGTGTTATAGTGTAGTTATGTAGTTATAGTGTAGTTATGTAGTTTTAGTGTAGTTATGTAATTATAATTTAGTGGTGTTATAGTGTAGTTATGTAGTTATAGTGTAATTATGTAGTTTTAGTGTAGTTATGTAATTATAATTTAGTGGTGTTATAGTGTAGTTATGTAGTTATAGTGTAATTATGTAGTTTTAGTGTATTTATGCAGTCATTCAGTATAGTGATCCAGAATTGCATTGTATACAAATTTTCACGTAAAAATAGAAAGTAGAAAGTCAAGTAATTACAATGTAATGTAGCCGATGTAGTTATAGTGTAGTTATAATGTAGTGATGGAGTTATAATGTAGTCAATGTAGTCAATGTAGTTAGTGTAGTTATGTAGTTATAATGTAGTCAATGTAGTCAATGTAGTTGGTGTAGTTATGTAGTTATAATGTAGTCAATGTAGTTATAGTGTAGTTATAATGTAGTGATGGAGTTATAATGTAGTCAATGTAGTCAATGTAGTTAGTGTAGTTATGTAATTATAATGTAGTCAATGTAGTCAATGTAGTCAATGTAGTTGGTGTAGTTATGTAGTTATAATGTAGTCAATGTAGTTATAGTGTAGTTATAATGTAGTGATGGAGTTATAATGTAGTCAATGTAGTTAGTGTAGTTATAATGTAGTTATGTAGTTATAATGTAGTCAATGTAGTCAATGTAGTTTGTGTAGTTATGTAGTTATAATGTAGTCAATGTAGTTATAGTGTAGTTATGTAGTGACAATGTAGTGATGTAGTTATAATTTAATGATGAGTTATAGTAATGTAGTTATAATGAAGTTATGTAGTTTTACTGTAGTTATGTAATTATAATTTATTGGTGTTATAGTGTAGTTATGTAGTTATAGTGTAGTTATGTAGTTTTAGTGTAGTTATGTAATTATAATTTAGTGGTGTTATAGTGTAGTTATGTAGTTATAGTGTAATTGTGTAGTTTTAGTGTAGTTATGTAATTATAATTTAGTGGTGTTATAGTGTAGTTATGTAGTTATAGTGTAATTATGTAGTTTTAGTGTATTTATGCAGTCATTCAGTATAGTGATCCAGAATTGCATTGTATACAAATTTTCACGTAAAATAGAAAGTAGAAAGTCAAGAGTGAGTCACGTGTCTTACTGTTATTGTACAAACTTCCTCCCACAACACAAACAGCCAGAGGTGGACATTCCAGGTTCAGAAAGTAAAACTCCTTCCCAGGATTTTACTCAAGCTTGATGGATTTTCTAATTAGTGCAACCAGGTAAAATTAGTGGAATCAACACAATCCAGGAAGCCTGAGCAAAATCTTGGTGAGGACTTTTACTTTCTGAACCTGGAATGTCAACCTCTGCAAACAGCCAAGCAATTATAATACCATATATGAAATCACACACACACACACACACACACACACACACACACACACACACACACACACACACACACACACACACACACACACACACACACACACACACACACACACACACACACACACTCCATGGTGCTCTCACTCTCTACAGGGATTGTGTAAAATGACAACTGTTTGCCAGATTATGGAAATATATAAGACTCTCTGTAGACATTCCTAATACCCGCAATACTCTCTCTCTCTCTCTCTCTCAAACACACACACACACACACACACACACACACTGGAGTATTCACACTGGGTTCAGAATCATGAAGAGAAGATTTGCAGACTTCTTTAACAGCTAAACAGGCACGATGCACATTATTAAATTTGTTCAAAACCAAACTGCTCATCTGGAACAGGCACATGCACAAGCTGAGATTTATTAAGTAGAAATCTGTAACTGTCATTACTAACTCAGTACAGGGTCAAGTTACCAAGACACACAGATTTAAATGAGAAAACAAAAGCACCTGAAACAAAAAACGAACAGGATAAAGAGAAACACAACAGCACCGATCACAGGATAACATAAACAGGCAGACTAACACAAGCTACATATGACAAGGTTGCATATGTACACGGGACTTGGCACAAATAACCAGCGATAACCTGAGGAAAATAAAGAGACAGGCTTACAAGAGACAGGCTTAAAGAGACAGGCTTACAAGGGAGAAATAAAGAGGTGAAACCAGTGATTAAAGGCAGAAAACTAACAGGGGAGGCATAAAAAACAAAATGCAAACAAAAGAGCAAATGGAAAAGAAAGTAAACAAAAGATAACAAGTAATAAATGAGTGTTGGTTTATTAATGTTATTAACAGATGGGGCGGCTGAACTGCAATCAGTATTTGCAGTTCGTTGCTGTCAGTTTGTTGTTGAGTTTTATTTAATAGACAGTTTATGCTGATCAGGAATCAGTGTTTTTACTGACATTTGTTGGTGAATATTACATATAACATTTAATAAAGCGGTGGGGCAGATCTTGGATCAACTCTCTGTATCTGCGTCAGGAACAGTGTGTCAGGAACAGTGTATCAGGAACAGTGTGTATGGAACAGTGTGTCAGGAACAGTGTGTCAGGAACAGTGTGTCAGGAACAGGGTCTGGAACAGTGCGTCAGGAACAGTGCGTCAGGAACAGTGTGTATGGAACAGTGTGTATGGAACAGTGTGTCAGGAACAGTGTATCAGGAACAGTGTGTCAGGAACAGTGTGTCAGGAACAGTGTGTATGGAACAGTGTGTCAGGAACAGTGTATCAGGAACAGTGTGTCTGGAACAGTGTGTCAGGAACAGTGTGTCTGGAACAGTGTGTCAGGAACAGTGTATCAGGAACAGTGTGTATGGAACAGTGTGTCAGGAACAGTGTGTCTGGAACAGTGTGTCAGGAACAGTGTGTCTGGAACAGTGTGTCAGGAACAGTGTGTCAGGAACAGGGTCTGGAACAGTGCGTCAGGAACAGTGTGTCTGGAACAGTGTGTCAGGAACAGTGTATCAGGAACAGTGTGTATGGAACAGTGTGTCAGGAACAGTGTGTCTGGAACAGTGTGTCAGGAACAGTGTGTCTGGAACAGTGTGTCAGGAACAGTGTGTCAGGAACAGGGTCTGGAACAGTGCGTCAGGAACAGTGTGTCTGGAACAGTGTGTAAGGAACAGTGTGTCTGGAACAGTGCGTCAGGAACAGTGTGTCTGGAACAGTGTGTCAGGAACAGTGTGTCTGGAACAGTGTGTCAGGAACAGTGTCAGGAACAGGGTCTGGAACAGTGCGTCAGGAACAGTCGAGGACAGAGTGACACTCAGGAGACCTTCAGAGTTTCTCTTACTCTCTCACACACACACATACACAGACAGACAGACAGACAGAGCCGAAAGGTCAGCACAGCCGTGGCTAAATGGATGCTAATCCGCTCCTCCGGGAGGGGCCGCGTGGCGCGAGAGGTATTGTTTCAGAACGACATGACCTTTAGCACAAGTGTGAGAGAAAGAGAGAGAAAGAGAGGGAGAGAGAAAGAGGGAAAAGTGGAAGAGAGGGGGGGGATGAGTAGGACAGGGAGAGAGAGAACGAGGTAGAGAAGGGGATAGAGAGATGTACTTTCTATCTTTTTAATTCAGTATGGGTAATGTTTACCAAGGCTTGTGAGTGGACACTGTCAGACTATCAGCATTCTGTATGGGTAATGTTTACCAAGGCTTGTGAGAGGACACTGTCTGGGAATCAGTTGTACATCTTAAGTAGCAACTCCTACGTGACCTGGTTAATTCACACCAGAGGAGTTCAGACAAGGTGTCTGCATGCTTGTGACTATAGTGACAATCAAAATTAAACATTTTTGGTTTTCATCTTAATGTCAGTTACTAACCATCACTTTGGGTAAATGTTTACATTTTATATAAATCTGTAAGCAAAATTTTGGAGTTCACAGCCAGGTTACTATAACCCAACTGGTCACATGGATCTGTATTCTCAGCACGTGTGACATTAACCCGGCCGCTGCGTGTTCACATTAGGACTGCAGCATCGATTTCTCTCGTTAACGTTCTAAATTCTGTCATTAGAGGTGAATCTAGGTGCTCATTATGCGTGTCACCGGGGCAGAGTAGCGATCACCCACACAATTAGCGCAGACGAATGACTCCCAGTGGATGCAAACGAATTTGTTCAGAATAAGAAATGTGATTAAAAGATGATGGACATGAAAACATGGCAGCATCAGGGGTGAAGGACCCAGAAATGCCACACAGAGTTGTCCTTTATAAACGCAAATTAAGGAAGGACACAACGATTCAATATCAGACACGAAATCCAACTGTTTTAACATATCCTGGGAGTCTCTGCTAAGGTTACCTGGTCCAACTGCAGATGCCATGAGAGAGAGAGAGAGAGAGAGAGAGAGAGAGAGAGAGAGAGAGAGAGAGAGAGAGAGAGAGAGAGAGAAAGAGAGAGAGAGAGAGGGAGGGAGAGAGAGGGAGAGAGGGAGGGAGGGAGGGAGAGAGAGAGAGAGGGGAGGGAGGGAGGAAGAGAGAGGCAGACGCATGCAGTGATGGACCATTTGGAGGATGGTGGACGCTAATTAAGTGTTTCCCCCAGGACTTGGAAACAGCAGGGTGAAAGGTCAAATGTGTGTGACACCAGCCAACAGAATGAAAGGCTGCAGGGGTAGAACTCTCATCACCGTGACGACTATATAATCAAAACAGATACAAACTATTGAGCTACTAAGTTAACCAAAACTAATTATACAAAGAATTACTTAAATACCTAAATAGCCTATCACAGCACTTTGCATTGAAACTACAAAAGATTAAACTATGTAATTATAACAAATAATTTACATTAATAATTATTTTCCTGTATTTATTACCACAGAACTGGAGATAATTCAAGAGGTTGCAATGCTTTGCCCATTCTAGCAAAACATCCTTGCAAATTTAAAAAGCATTTAAAAAAATGTTATAAATAAAAATCAGTTTTCATAAAAATCAACTTCATTAGGCACTTTTCATTTAATTCTGACCAGATGCACTTTCCTGAAGATTAATTTGTTTTTGACTCAAAAATGCGCTAAGATAGCAACTGTAATGTTAATGGCCGAGTGGTAAATACTGAATATCAAGAGAGTGTGAGGCGTGATTCCTCATGAGTCTGTGTGTGACATGTATTTCTCTCCCCCATCAGAGAACCTTAGGTTACATATCATCAGGTTGGTTAAAATGATGAGCCCATTTTAGATCTGTGACTGGCTTTGAGCAGGAAAATTGGACTAATCCCCAAATGATCAAGAGCAAGTTCAGAACAGTTTAAAGCTAGATGGCTCTGGAGAGTTCAAACAGATAAAAAATCTGGAATGAGCCCCAAATATGGAATACAAGTGAATATTAAAAATGCCATGGTGCAATGTTACTATGGCATCATGGGAATGCCATGGTGAGATGTTACTATGGCATCATGGGAATGCCATGGTGCAATGTTACTATGGCATCATGGCAATGCCATGGTGAGATGTTACTATGGTATCATGGGAATGCCATGGTGAGATGTTACTATGGCATCATGGGAATGCCATGGTGAGATGTTGCTATGGCATCATGGCAATGCCATGGTGAGATGTTGCTATGGCATCATGGCAATGCCATGGTGAGATGTTGCTATGGCATCATGGCAATGCCAGAACCAGAAGGTGCAGAGGCACAAGATCAAGTTTATAAACCTGCAAGTTGGAACATGTTCTACTCACAGGATTTAACATTTTGTGTGTGCGCGTTTAATCAGGACGTGCTCAAACTCGGTTCTCAAATGCTTCTTTCCTTTTTGACAGTCATTTTCATGAGGATTTTTTTTGTTTGTGCACTCTAGTTTCGACAACGATTCCATATATTAGGCTTGTTCCACAACGCTGTGACTGACGTCACTGTGCATGCTTGTCCGTTTTTTTTTTTATTGGCAATGACATTATTATCTCATAAAAGCAATGACATATGTTGTAATGTCATGATTGACAATATATGCCATTATAATCTCATGAGTGATTATTTATGCAATTATAATCTCAAGTGATTAAGCCATTATAATCTCATAAGTGATGATGTATACCATTATAATCTCATGAGTAATGACATTTTAATCATGCGAGAACGGTCACATACACCGTTAGTCTCGTGAGAACAGAGACAATGACATACTCCTCTCATGGACACTAAGGTGAGCTCTACCTAATCTCAAACAAGTCTTTCGAATGCTTAGTCTGCCGTGAGAGCACACATTAGCTTCGCAAGAATACCACAGTAACCAAGATAAAATTTCCTCAGCATGATTAGAGCGCCATGTGTGTGTGTGTGTAAGTTATCAATGCGAAAAAAAGAAAGAAAAATATCCCAGTTAACAGACAGTAGTGCGACAGACGAGTACACTTCCTGAATCGGATTTATCATGGCAGCATGTTTATTATGAACGAGGGAAGGGTGGAGGTCAGTCAACTTCATTATTGTAACCCCACTATTTTACAAACATACACTTCATTAAAAAACATAAGAATTAAACTTGATGCCGTAAATGTAATGAAAAACAGACCATCCCAAAAAAGGGCCACTAAATGTAAAACCAACACAAAAAGCAGCAGGGTGTCTCACTCCGTAATGATAAACTAAACACACCCTCTCTGAACGGTAAACTCATTCAAAACCCAACTGTACATTACCTGACGGAAACATGAACAGGAAGGTTTTTAGTCTCATTGTAGAAAACATTAGAGGCATGGAGAGCTACCACTTTAACATCAAATCCGTTTAAATTTGTTGTGTTCAGACAAATTCTCTGTAGGGTGTGTGTTTAGTCTTAACCCCTAACACCACCCCCCCCACACACACTAAAGGTGTTGGGAGACACCCGTTTCAGAAGATTCTGACCCATCATTCCTGCTTCACCCTTTTAATCTCGTCGCCCTGAGCAACATCTGTTGTCTCTTCACTTCCTCCCTCACTCCGCCCCCTTTCTGTCAGATTCTGCTCTGCTGTCACATTGGTCTCACTCTTCGCCACTTCCTGTTGGCCTTGCTCCTGATTGGGCAGGCCCTTGGTGACTTCCTGTTGGCCTTGCTCCTGATTGGGCGGGCCCTTGGTGACTTCCTCTTGGCCTTGCTCCTGATTGGGCGGGCCCTTGGTGACTTCCTCTTGGCCTTGCTCCTGATTGGGCAGGCCCTTGGTGACTTCCTGTTGGCCTTGCTCCTGATTGGGTGGGCCCTTGGTGACTTCCTGCAGGTTGTATTTCCTGAAGAGCATGTAGTCCCGCACGACGCTGACACAGCACACAGTCTTTATAATCTCCACAATGATGGTCAGCTCCGGGTTGGTCAGGTCGACCTTGTTCTTGGGGTTCATCTTACCTACTAACCCTAAGAGAAGGATGGGGGAGAACAGAAAGAGAGGGGGGAGAAGAGTGAAACATAACCTTTTAAAGAGAGAATACACAGACCAGTCAGGTGAGGGGTCTCCTGAGCAGAGATGCAGGGGCACACCCCCGGGTCCGTACCAGCCAGTGCCTTGATGACGTCGTCTCTGTTGCTGTGATTGTTGTTGCGGGCCTTGTAGCTGATCTGGTAGGACGCGTGGTGGGGGGTTTTGAACCACGGCTCCAGAAACGAGCTCAAGAACTTCTCCATGTCGTCGGGGAAGGCGCGGCACGTGCCGGACACCGGCAGCATGCGCATGATCACACGCGACTTCTTCTTCTTCGTCTCACGCAGGTCCTGCAGGATGCGGTGGACCAGCTTCTCTGGGTCTGATGAAGATGGAGGAAGAGGAAGAGAGAGGAAGACGTGGATTGGGGGGGGGGGGGGGGTGGGGGGGGGGGGTGGCATGTTTCCAAAACAAAATCTATCAAATGTTGTCTGGTGTCTGACACTGAAATGAGAGACGTGGTCTGCACGTAGCAGCTGGATCCATTGTTGCTGGGAAGGTTTTGAACTAGGTGGCCAGAAGAAGGATCTCACCATGACCAGTGGTGGACAGTAACGAAGTAAATGTAATTCATTACTGTACTTAAGTAACATTTCCATGTATCTGTACTTTACTCAAGTACTTTTATTTGGTAAGACTTTATACTTTTACTTTACTACATTTCAAAGCGAAAGTTTTTACTTTTCACTTCGTTACATTTACAGAAACATCTCGTTCCTTTTCTATTTTTAAATCAACGCTTAATAAAAGACTATAACCAATCAGCGCTCAGTAAGAGTTTAAGATTTGTACGCTAATTGGCTGAGGATCTGACGTGGCTGCAACAGATGGCTTTCCCCAACACCCCTGGCTCTTTATTTAGCCCAATAGTTTAAATTCCTCGAAAAGAAAAATGATTCGTATTCCTTCAAGTGTCTCCTCTGCATTCCGAATAACATATCGCTGTCATCATTTATGAACTCGCCGTCAAACTTGAAAAAACACATCGAGGTAAGTTCGCCATTAGATGAGTACTAGCAACAGGGTGGTTTATATACCCTGGTTAATCACATTGAAATACACAACTTTTAACAGATGCTTTTATCCAAAGCAATGTGCTAGTACCCAAATTGCAATCTGTGTAGATGCTAAGCGCCAGTTTAACACAGGAGACTCCCACATCAAACGTTAAAGCCGGGGACACATACACGCGAATTTGGCCAAGCGAAGCGAACGTCGCAATTCATTCCTATGAGGGAGGCAAAGGCAAACAAATATGAGCGAAGCGAAGCAAAAATATAAAAATTATTATTATTATATTAATTATTTACGCAATAATACACTCGAGGTTCGTGCTATAACGGGTAATATTGGCACTGCTGTGCTGCGGTCGTAGATCAGCACAGCAGTGCCAATATTACACGTTATAGCACGAACCTCGAGTGTATTATTGCGATTATACCACAGTTCAATTATCGCTGTTTATTGAAAGATTTTGAGTTAAAGAGGACGAGAAAATACGACCTGTTTGGTTAAAAACACTCCGCCAGTTAAAATAGTTCCATTCAATGGCTCGCTGCTAAACTTACACAACACTGGAACAGCCTTACCCAATAAATATTATAGAGGTAAATATACACAAAAACAACTGTTGATGAAATTGTATTTATTAAAAATAAACTACAACAATTATTGACCATCCACGGCTGATTGGAGGTTCGTTCAGGTATCTGTTCAGTCCAGCTCTTAAACCAACGACGCTGCTGATGCTATATAACTCTCCCTTCACGTTTCTGACGGATCCATAAAACGTCGTAAAAGCTGATTCATTTCATTTTGGTTAATACTAAAATCGACTGCAATGTCGTTGCTCTATAACCAGGATGTAAATACATTAAGGACGTTTGTTTTACGGTATTAACTTCGTTTCTCTGCATTTCCAGCTCATCCAAATCATTGTTTGTAAGCGTGACAAACCTTGGCTCATTGGAGGAATCAGGCTGGTCATTTATAGCTTCATCCTCCAGTTTCAGATCGAAACAAATACTTTTGAAGCCAATAGATTTAACAAACTCAGTGTAATTCATTTTGATAATGTTGCTGCTTGTTTATAGTTGCGCTGTTTGGCCTGTAAACGCTGCTGCGTTGCTAGGTTACCTGTATGCGGCGGAGTAATACATGGAGAGCTTCGGTTACAGTGATCGCCTCTCAGCCAATCGCATTGTAGTGTCAGAACTAACTGGTATAATAATTATTATTATTTATTTGGCCAAGTTTAATATTATGAGTTCAGTTGGTTGGGCTGCACACAGTTCTAGTTGCTAAGCTTCCCTATCCCGCCATGTAGTGGACAACGTATAACCTCTTCATATACTGTATCGCCTCTTCAAAACTTAGGTAATGCTTCATCAAATGTAATGTTTATAGTGAATGATTTATCAGTTGTGTTTTTATTGATTTTCATCAGTTGTGATGGTGTTTGTTATTTTTTATTAGTTTTTTGACAACCGAAATGAATGAAAAATAAAATAATGAAACTTGAATGAATGCTTTTTGCGTTGTTGCTTCAAAAGCACTTGGTCTTACTTAAATATAATATAGTTTTGAGTATTTTGTGTTTGCTAGGCAAATGTAAGGCACTGTTTCGTTGTTCACTTGTTGATCGAGTAGGCCTAGGGGTTTTGATGTGACGCTAAGAAAAAAAAAGTGTTTACTTTTACTTTTAATACTTAAGTATTTTTGAAGGCAGATACTTTTGTACTTTTACTCAAGTAAAAAATTGAGGTGAATACTTTTACTTTTACTTGAGTAATATTCAATGCAATGTAACTGTACTTTTACTCAAGTACATAATTGCTGTACTTCGTCCACCACTGACCATGACCTAGATCACTCAGGTCCACAGAACAGTCTTCACTCTGGTTAACACTAGATGTTCCTCACACTCCAGAAGGCGTCTCAATCAAAGATGAGATTTGTGTGCACAAGCGTGCGTCTCTCTCACCAATGTCGTGCGCGCGAATGAAGACGACGTTGTTGGCGCCGCTGTCCAGCGCCACGAAGCGTCGTTGTTGGGCGAACTTCTTGATCTGCTTCACCTCCTTCTTCAGGGCCACCTCTGTGTCATGTTCTTCATCCTTCCCCTCCTCCTCCTCCTCCTCACTGTGGCTCTCCTCCGGGTCTGCAAACTGGAACAGATCCCACAGGCGTTCACCTTCGTTCGCTCGGTGCACGTTACGGTGTAATAGTTCGTAGAGTCAGACCATCTCACCACATTCAACCCTCGTTAGACACTTGGCCACTTTGTGAAGTGTTCACTTGGTAATAAAGGGAGCAGGCCGCACCAAGGGGGGCAAGAGAGACGCGCACTGTGTCTAAACACCATCACATTACTCACGTTACTCATATCACATTACTCACGTCACATTACTCGCGTTACTCACATCACATTACATCACATTACTCACATTACTCACGTTACTCACATCACATTACTCACATCACATTACATTACTCACATCACATTACTCACGTTACTCACATCACATTACTCACATCACATTACTCGCGTTACTCACATCACATTACTCACATCACATTACTCGCGTTACTCGCATCACATTACTCACATCACATTACTCGCGTTACTCAACACTTAGCAGGAAGGGTAGACGCGCACGCACCTTCTCGGGGCCGAACAGCTCGTCCGCGTACTCGTTCAGCAGGCTGTACGCCTCCCACGTGCACTTGCGCTCGTTCATGTTGCAGGTGACGAGCACGCCGCGCATGCCCACCTCCAGCTCGCGCGCGCCCTTCAGTCTCTTGCACCGCGGGCCGCCGTAGCGTTTCTTGCTGCGTTTCTTCTCCTCTTGGGCTCCCGACATGTTCGACTGCTGCGACACGTGGTATAGAATAAAAGTCCCTGGCTCGGCCAGTCGCGTTCAGGAAAACTTTATATATCCGCCGACGAACTGGACCGCGCCAACCTTACACCTTACACCCGCCTGTAATAGTAGATAATACCGCGAGTAACACCGGAGTTTAAACACGCGAACACAAGTCCGCCGGTCCGTTCATACCACCGCGAGGTTGACGCGTGAAGAGCACCGCGTGACGTATGTACGGTGGGCGAACAAGGACACACTTTGTCGACAAACGCGTTTTTCATTTATACGAATACGAATACTTTACTGTCATTGCACAACGTACATGTACACTTGTTCAACGAATATAGGATCCAGCCTCCATCATGGTACAAATATTCTTCGTTATTATTTGAAGGAATAATAACTAAAAACGATCCATAGTGAATACTTGAAAGTGGAGGTAACGTTAGATTTTTTTTGGTTTCATTTTATTTAGAAAAAAGTTATGATAATTTAATTTAAGCCAGTAATATAGAGGCAGAAGACATACAAGTATAAAATTTATTTTAAAAGTTTCAAAACATAAAACCCTCACATTTCACAAAATCATTCAGGCAGCTGCCCCACAGATTTATTATTTTAATCAAATTATATATATATAAAAAAAAGCACATTTATCAATTTTTCACACATACATTCTTTAATTCTAAAGGTCCACAGAAACAGACTGAAACAGCATGTGATGTGATTGGTCCATAGAGACAGGTTGAAGCAGCATGTGATGTGATTGGTCCATAGAGACAGGTTGAAGCAGCATGTGATGTGATTGGTCCATAGAGACAGGTTGAAGCAGCATGTGATGTGATTGGTCCATAGAGACAGGTTGAAGCAGCATGTCAAAGTCAAATTTATTACACCACACACACCTTCAGCGGAAGGTTCTGGAAGCAGCTCGGGTAAGGGCGAGGTTTAGAGTCATGGTAGTTTGTCCCAGTGAGGAGGATTTCAGCAACGCTGACTCCCACTTAAAGAAGCCACACCCACGATGGGGGGGCGGGGCCAGCTGCATTGCTCTTACGCACGGTGCAGGTGTAGAATGCTCGTCCATGGTTTGGCCCACCGTTACACACCGTTAACCGCTTTGTCCTCCGTCCACAATCACACAGTGGAGATGTTATTTTTACCCGGCCCCTCTGAGGTGGGACGGACAAGCACTTAGTGGAGCAAGAGGAGGCAGCTGATTGATTGGAAGAGGAAACTCTTGATTGCCTGAGAGAATGGTCAGAGAGAGCTGATTGGTGGACTGAGCAAGATGAGAGTGCTGACTGGGTATGAGAACAGGAAGAATCTGATTGGTTCCCAGAACAGGATGAGTTGCTTGACCTGTTGACAACAGATGAAAGAACAGAGGAAGCAACGCAGGATGATCTCCCCACAGATGTCCTGGAGCTCTCAGAGGATGCGTCCACCTGATCTCTGTAGATGGTGAACGGGATTCTGGGAGTTGTAGTGGCAGAGTCTCCTCGGGAAGTGAGTGATTTGTATGGGCCAAGGAGAGGAAGAGGAGGAGCAAAGGTGGAGGATGGTCTGGAAGGGTGTGGTTTAGAGGGGTGTGGCCTGGAAGGGTGTGGTTTAGAGGGGTGTGGCTTGGAAGGGTGTGGCATAGCTCGTGCGGGGTTGGAAATGCTGTGTGAAAATGTCCCAGACAGTTTCTCATTCAGGTTAGTTTGGCAGGCACTCTGAGTTCTGGACAACATGTGTGTGTCGTTTGAACCATGCGAGTCTGCACTGGGTTGGACTGGGACGGTGCTGGGAGGGATGTGTGAGTCTGCACTGGGTTGGACTGGGATCGAACTGGGACGGATGTGTGAGTCTGCACTGGGTTGGACTGGGATCGAACTGGGACGGATGTGTGAGTCTGCACTGGGTTGGACTGGGAGCGAACTGGGACGGATGTGTGAGGGGGATTTTTCTCCAGTGACAGTCGCTTCTTCCTCCAACAGCACATCGTCATAGGAACCCGACTCGCCAACTTCAGTCAACAAGCAACTTTCTGGCCAGTCGCAGACTGGTGTCTCAGGGTCAGGGGTCATGTCTGAGGGTGGAAGTTCAGGGGTGAGGTCCAAGGTTGAAAGGTTTGTGGTGGAGATCATGTTGGAGCTGGACTGAAGCAGGGTCAGACCCAGCGGGGGTGTGTTCACACACCCTGGCGTAGTGAGGGAGGGCAGCACGGTGTGTGGAGACACCAAACTTTGACACACACTCGCAGGTGCAGTCGGGCTGGACCTCTGCACGACCTGGTTCTCCGAGTGTGATGGTTGTTTCTCTGTCTGGGGTCCATCACAGATGAGCACATCTCCACACTCAGGCCTGGACTTCAGCTGAGGCTGTCAGGAAGGAGGAGAGATGTGGAGAGTTTAATGTAACATTAACTCTTATCCAGGTAAAGCTGGTCCTGGGTCTGCAGTCACCTGTGCAGCTCTCTGGGGGGCAGAACAGGACCTGAGGGAGACCTGTGGGGTGGAGAGGACCTGAGAGAGACCCACTCACCCTGCTCAGAGACTTGGTAACCTTCATCACACAGCCATCCAAAATCATACGCCAGGCCAGGCGGGCCGTGTTCCGCGCATCATCTAAACCTACACACACACACACACACTTGATGTCACATCAACACTTCCACAAAAACACCATTTTAATGATGTGTAGAATTCATGTTCAATTTTTTACAACAGTAGTGTTGTGTATCTGTGAGCACACACACCACAGTGCTCACGCCCAGAGAACTCAATGCCCACAACAGTAGTGTTGCGTGTGTGTGTGTGTGTGTGTGTGTGAGTGTGTGTGTGTATATCTGTGAGCTCACACACCACAGTGTTCACGCCCAGAGAACTCAATGCCCACAACAGTAGTGTTGCGTCTGTGTGTGTGTGTGTGTGTGTGTGTATCTGTGAGCTCACACACCACAGTGTTCACGCCCAGAGAACTCAATGCCCACGTCCTGCAGGGCTCCCTGGAGGCCTTTAGGTTTCCGACTGTAAAAACACTGAAGAGAAGAAGCAGCTCAGCTACCTCACAGCAAACGTGTGTGTGTGTGTGTGCGTAGGAGTGGTGTGAGACAGTGTGTGTGTGTATGTAGTGGTGTGAGACAGCGTGGGTGTGTATGTAGTGGTGTGAGACAGCGTGGGTGTGTATGTAGTGGTGTGAGACAGTGTGTGTGTGTGTATGTAGTGGTGTGAGACAGCGTGGGTGTGTATGTAGTGGTGTGAGACAGCGTGGGTGTGTATGTAGTGGTGTGAGACAGCGTGGGTGTGTATGTAGTGGTGTGAGACAGCGTGTGTGTGTATGTAGTGGTGTGAGACAGTGTGTGTGTGTATGTAGTGGTGTGAGACAGTGTGTGTGTGTATGTAGTGGTGTGAGACAGTGTGTGTGTGTATGTAGTGGTGTGAGACAGTGTGTGTGACAGTGTGTGTGTGTATGTAGTGGTGTGAGACAGTGTGTGTGTGTTTTTACCTTGTAAGTGGCTCTAAGGTCGATCCAGCTGTTCAGAACTCCAGGTTTACTGATTTGCTTTCGCTTACACTCATACAGCAAACACACTCCCAAATCCCAATCTGAATTAAAACAGCAGTTAACACACTCCCAAATCCCAATCTGAATTAAAACAGCAGTTAACACACTCCCAAATCCCAATCTGAATTAAAACAGCAGTTAACACACTCCCAAATCCCAGTCTGAATTAAAACAGCAGTTAACACACTCCCAAATCCCAATCTGAATTAAAACAACAGTTAACACACTCCCAAATCCCAATCTGAATTAAAACAGCAGTTAACACACTCCCAAATCCCAATCTGAATTAAAACAGCAGTTAACACACTCCCAAATCCCAATCTGAATTAAAACAACAGTAAATGCACTTCTCTGTCTTAATAAAACACAGTCACTTTGATAAAGACATTACCTGACCAGGTGACGAAAGTGCAAAGGTTTTCTGAGGGAGTAGAGTTTTTACTGTCATTCACAAAGACCACGCCCTTCTCATGCTGCAGTTCATGAAGCCAGCGCATAAACCTGGACAAGCAGATCCTGAGAGGAACTCCTGCTTCAACCTGTGTCTGTGGACCAATCACATCACATGCTACTTCAACCTGTCTTTGTGGACCAATCACATCACATACTGTTTCAGTCCGTTTCTGTGGACCTTTAGGATTGAAGAAACAAAATCCACAGCTTTTTTGAACAGCTTGGATAATCATGACACTTGATGAGGTGTTGAACAATTTTGATCACCATTAGTTGCGATGGCCACAGAGAACCATACAGTCACACCCACCTACCCACCCCCACACACACACACACACACAGTCTGTCTCGATCTCTCTCTCTCACACACACACACACACACACACACACATACACACACACACACACACACACACACACACACACAGTCTGTCTCGGTCTCTCTCTCTCTCTCTCACACACACACACACACACACACACACACACACACACACATTTGTGTAGTTCTGCTCAGGTGGGAGATGTACCTGTGTGATTCCGGTAAGTTCCGTGCAGAAGGTGGAGAGGATGGGATGCTCGCCTGGCTGGACGTAGGAGTGAAACTCCGACTCGATCTCACCGTTCGTAGTGTTCATCAACACAGCAGGAAACTCGACTGTGGAGTTCCAGACACCACAGTAAAACACTTAGATAATAAACATTTGGCTTACCTCTCCGATATACAATATTCAAGCACAGCATGAACTGTGAATAATGCTTGTAGGTCACTGCAAAATACTAGTAGTCTCCACATATGACTGTAAATCATCTTTAAACGTTCACGTTAACTTCCTGTCAGACACCTGTGGGAAACTGAGGTAGATGTCACCGTCCTGATTTAGACAAAATTACGTGTGTGTGAAGAACTGTGTAAAGCTTTGTTCTGCTGAAGTCATTTGCTGCAAGTGTTTGACTCATACTTATACCATTCTGATAACATGAACTGAGCTGAGAGATGTTCTGTTATCTGATAACATGAACTGAAGTCTGCTTACTGATTTCTTGGCCATAGTTGTTCTTTTCTCTCCAACAAGTGGATTCAAAGTCGATAACGACCAGATAGGCCAGGGATGTCAAAGTCAAATACACCGAGGGCCAAAAAAACAAATTTGCTACAAGCCGAGGGCCGGACTGGTTCAATGTTTATTAAAACATTGAAATGATTGCACATAGCCTATTGAACCAAGACCTAACACAGTGTATATTATTTCATGCTTAAATTTTCTTATGGATCTGTCAGTAATTTCAAGTGAAAATATTTTTCAACAAGCAAACATGAATAAAGTAATAAAGGTTTGAAAAGTGCTGGAATTTAAGCTAAAGCACTTGAAAATGCTTGAAATTGTAACTACTTCGTTTCACAACAAATAGCTATCTGACTGAACAGTTCTCTTTTATTACGTTAACAAATACGAGCCTCTTGTAATTCCAGGACGAAACATGAGAGAACGTGAAGACGTTAATATTGGGCGTTTTGAAAATAAACAACCATTAAATAATGTGAATAAAAAGCGAATTATTTCGAATCATTTCGAGTATATGTATAAATATTTAACTTAATTAAGTTTAACGTGCTGGGAAATATTGAAATGGACCTTGAAAGTGACGTACAAGTGCTTGAATTCCACCTTATAAAGGTGTATGAACCCTGAAAACATGACTTTGTTCATTGCGCTGAGGCGCGGCGCTCGCAAAGTACAAAATTCGAGAGATGCACGACCTCGCGAATCGACAGCGCGCAAGACGCTCGCGCACGAGCTGAGCCACTGCGATTACGTTATTTTCGCCGCGCTGACCCTCGCCGCTTGTGCGCGCTGCAGTGACTTTGCGGGCTACCGTTGCATTGTGGGAAATGTAGTGTTTGTGCGTGCAAAACACCAGCGGGCGGCTGTGGCCTGCGGGCCGGTTCTAACAGTAATTAAATATCATCCAGGGGGCCATAGATAATCAATTCACGGGCCGGATCTGGCCCGCGGGCCTTGACTTTGACATATGTGAGATAGGCGAACAACTGCTCTGTATAAACAAGACAAGACTGCGGTTAATACGTGTTCATGTGAAGTGCCTGTATTTCTAGGGTCTCCAGGACAGCAGAACTGGGTTTTTACTTGAGTTAGATCGTTTCTTCTCCGCACCAGAAGGCTGACTGCTTTTCCTGATCAGTCCGAGCTTTCTGTGGTAGGTTGACAGTAATTATTATTCATAGTTATATTTACTCTATGCTGAAATACTTCATTTTGACACATTAAGTTTAAGGTAAATGTGAACATAAATGAGGATCACGAGCCCCAGGCGCGTGCACGCGTACCGAGCCAGGCTCTTTGTTGACATGTCTGCGCTTCCGTCAGCTTCAGCTGCATTAAACTAACGTCTACAATTATCAAAAGTATAGGCACATTTCTACAACGTTTATCGGTAACCTCAGATTTAAAACAAGAGCTTTGCCGTCTTCAAAATGTAATTATATTTCTTAAACTACAGTCACAAAACTATAAACACTCGCGGTGGAATTTTAAAAATCCCGGTTTGTGTCATCATTTCCGGTTTTCTGAGTTCCACTGTGTTGGTCTGGGAGGTATGCTAATCAACCCAGAGCAACAGATCGATAAACACATGTGCTGCACTCTCCTTTCTGCCGGGTATGTTTATTCCTGTGCTCGCTGCTTAATGAAGACGATCTTTGTTGTAAATTAGAAAATGTACACAATAAAACGTCTTACTAGCTTTTAAAATAGCTTAATCTCAAAATAAAACAAGGCTAGTTACATTGTAAACCTAGTTACAAAGGTAGCTAACATTAACTGTTTTCTGGCGGACAACCTGTTATAGTGAGTATACTCACAACCTGTGTGTTATAGTGTGAGTATGTTTAATATTTAGAAGCTATAGTCTGTGAGTATGTTTTTAAGGTGCTATATTCTGTGTGTATGTTTGTTATTTTGGAGCTATAGTTTGTGAGTATGTTTGTTATTTAGGAACTATAGTGTGTATGTTTTTAAGGTGCTATATTCTCTGTGTATGTTTATTTAGGAGCTATAGTTTTAGTTTATAGTTATAGTTTATCTTATCTTATCTTATCTTAGTGTGTATGTTTGTTATATTCGTATAGTCTGTTTGATTCTTTGAATAGGGTTCTGGTCAACACAGTTGAACAAGCCACAAACTCCTGGGTGCATCATGGCAGACTCAGCCGGTTGTAAAAGGAAGCGACGTGACTCTCCACTGACTGCCATCGATCACAAAAAGGCGAAGGTCATCACAGGATCCGAAAACGCAAAGGTAGTTGTTTGTCATTTGTATGTAGTACGATCCAGAAGGACCGGTAGCACGCTAGCTCACACGTGTCACGTGCCCCTCGACAGCAAGCACACGCGCCTCGCTTTACTCGGCCGCACGAGCATCGCTGTGAGCAGATCACCCTGAAGGACCTGACGGATCTGTTGCATTACGCCTCACTGGGGAAAAGATACGGACTGAAAAAGCCCAGGTACCCAAACGCCACGGCATCACTGTGTCATACGTCTGATCAGTGAACGTGACTCCAGGGGGATGATCAGTGAACGTGACTCCAGGGGGATGATCAGTGAACGTGACTCCAGGGGGATGATCAGTGAACGTGACTCCAGGGGGATGATCAGTGAACGTGACTCCAGGGGGATGATCAGTGAACGTGACTCCAGGGGGATGATCAGTGAACGTGACTCCAGGGGGATGATCAGTGAACGTGACTCCAGGGGGATGATCAGTGAACGTGACTCCAGGGGGATGATCAGTTTGGTGGTTTTGTTTCATTCTGCTTCGCCCAGCTGGTGCCGACTCCACCATCAGGACAGATTGGCGCGGGTGCACGTGGCAGTGCTGGAGGGAATCACACAGCTCCATTTTTACAGATATTACTCCCAGTTCAAACATCTCAGGACTGCTTACACCACCGTAAGTGCCCATAAAGACGCTGACAGAGATTAAACACTTTACACTGGGGGGACAGCTGTATTTTCAACGTTAAAATATTATGTTTAAACCATAAACAGCATTTAGCTTTTCAGTTACATAATTATCTTTAAAAACATCAATAACTCTTGGTTACTGTTGGTTTTAGCAGTGCTTGAGCATCCATAAAGGGACTAGACCCTCACCCTGTGATAAAGGGACTGAACTCTCACCCTGTGATAATAATCAATCTTCTTTTCCCCCGTAGAGATGCACTCTAGCGCCCCCTTCATGTGATATGCTCTCTGCTCTTCTCAGTGCTGAACTATCCGTCCCTCAGGAGTCGCTTCAGTCGAGCCAGACGACCACTCCTACAGGTCGGGGTAACGTAGTGTCAGATCAGTCTAGCAATATAAACATTTGAACGACATTCAAGAATGCAGAAGAATAGCCACCAGACCCTGGAGATCGTATTACTGTATAGATACTATATTGTGTGTGTGTGTGTGTGTGTGTGTGTGTGTGTGTGTGTGTGTGTGTGTGTGTGTGTGTGTGTGTAGTTGATGTTGTATGGCACCCTGTAGCGAGGCGGTATGGTCTGAAGAGGAGGGGACTCAGCAGCTACCTGTTGACTGAGGAGGAGATGATCAAGAATAACTTTCCAGTTCAGGGTGAGAAAGACACTATAACTACAGTGAGATTACAGACAGAGAAAGACACTATAACTACAGTGAGATTACAGAGAGAGAGAAAGACACTAACTATAGTGAGATTACAGAGAGAGAAAGACACTATAACTACAGTGAGATTACAGAGAGAGAAAGACACTATAACTACAGTGAGATTACAGAGAGAAATACACTATAACTACAGTGAGATTACAGAGAAAGACACTAACTACAGTGAGATTACAGAGAGAGAAAGACACTAACTACAGTGAGATTACAGATAGAGAAAGACACTATAACTACAGTGAGATTACAGAGAGAGAGAAAGACACTAACTACAGTGAGATTACAGAGAGAAAGACACTATAACTACAGTGAGATTACAGAGAAAGACACTATAACTACAGTGAGATTACAGAGAGAAAGACACTAACTACAGTGAGATTACAGAGAAAGACTATACAATGTGATTGCAGAGAGACACTATAAGTACAGTGAGATTACAGAGAGAGAAATACACTAACTACAGTGAGATTACAGAGAAAGATACTATAACTACAGTGAGATTACAGAGAGAAAGACACTATAACTACAGTGAATTACAGAGAGAGAAAGACACTATAACTACAGTGAGATTACAGAGAGAGAAATACACTAACTACAGTGAGATTACAGAGAGAGAAAGACACTATAACTACAGTGAGATTACAGAGAGAAAGATACTGTAACTACATTGAGATTACAGAGAGAAAGACACTATAACTACAGTGAGATTACAGAGAGAGAAAGACACTAACTACAGTGAGATTACAGAGAGAAATACACTAACTACAGTGAGATTACAGAGAAAGACTATACAATGTGATTGCAGAGAGACACTATAAGTACAGTGAGATTACAGAGAGAAATACTATAACTACAGTGAGATTACAGAGAGAGAAAGACACTTTAACTACAGTGAGATTACAGAGAGAAATACACTATCTACAGTGAGATTACAGAGAAAGACACTATAACTACAGTGTGATTGCAAAGAGACACTATACAGTGAGATTACAGAGAGAAAGACACTTTAACTACAGTGAGATTACAGAGAGAAAGACACTATAACTACAGTGAGATTACAGAGAAAGGAAAAGACACTACAATGAGAATACAGAGAGAAAGACACAATAACTACAGTAAGATTACAGAGAAAGACACTATAACTACAGTGAGATTACTCACTGATCATAAGTCTATAGCAGTCTATAATATCTATAACAGTCTATAACATCTATTCAGTAGTTATTAAGATACATAAATGGTTCATTAGTGATATTATCAAATCTCCCCAATATTGTCTTGTCTGTAAATAAAACATACCTGAATGTCACCTTATGTTTGCCCAGATTGTAATAAAGAGCTCTAGCTGAGATTTCACAGCTTTGTACCCATGATCCCTTGCAGGTGGACAGGGTTGCGAGGCGTTTGTGTGCACACAGACTGATGATCATGTGACTGATAGCAGTCCTCTTTATGGACTGGACTGTGAGATGGTGAGGCCCCCAATCATTCTAGGACTACAATACCCATAATACACTTGTAGTTTCTTTCTGAAATATGATTTTTGTGTTGCTTTAGTGTGTGACGCAGGCTGGGACTGAGCTAACCCACGTGGCTGTGGTGGACAGCA
>NC_135230.1:2730000-2732500 GCF_052324685.1 Brachyhypopomus gauderio | reverse complement strand
TCTCTCTCTCTCTCTCTCTCAGGTTCTAGATTTGCATCTAGAAGACGTATGGGGGGTTCTTCCCAAGACCCAACAGACCCCTGTTAATGGAGCTTTAAACGAGTCATTACATCACACAGTGAGGTCCGTCTGAGTAACTCTCCCCTCTCTGTGCGTCTTTGTGACTCCCATACAGAAACAATCTCTGTGTTCACCCCTCCCCTCTCCTCCCAGCCCGCTCAGGATTGGACAGGCCCTGCACAAGGCTGGCCATTCAGCTCTCCTTCTGAGCAAATCAGCCGTGAGTGACAGCCTCTCATCCAATCAGGTGTGGCGCAGACATAGGTGCAACTCGGATAAGGAGGTGGGTTTCTCGGGAGCAGCTAAAGAAGCTGTTTATTTAATTTATTGGCATGTTTGTGTTTCCAATGAAAAATGAAGAAAACCAATAATATAGCAAAGAGACTGAACAGCTGAACAACTCTCCCCCTCTCCCTCCTCCCTCTCTCCCTCTCCCTCCTCCCTCTCCGGCTCTCTCCATCTCTATCGTTCCCTCTCTCTCACTCCTTGCAGTGTGTGTGTGTGTTTAAGCGAGTTGCCCAGTCCTATTCTCTCAGTGTGGTCCAGTTGTCCTCACTCAGTGACGTCCTTAAACGAACTACAGAAGAGAGCAAGGAGACTCACCTCCAGCAGGTACATTGTGTGTGTGTGTGTGTGTCTGTGCAGATCTTTGTGTTGTTTGTGGCTCTTTTACTGAGTGTGTGTGTGTGTTTAAGATGTTGGACAGGTTGGAGCAGATGTGTGTGTTGTTTGTGGGTCCTTTACCATGTGACTACACAGAGAAGAAACTCCACACTCTGCTCAGACACTATGGAGGCCTGCGAACAGTCACACTCGTGCAGACAACACACAGGGTGATTATACACACACACACACACACACATATTTACACAAACACACACACATTTTCTCTCATTCAATTTATATCTGCTCTCTCTCTTATTAGATAATAACAGTAAGTGGCCAGTCTCTCTCCCCTCTCTCTTATTAGATTATAACTATACGTGTCCAGTGTCTCTCCTCTCTCTCTTATTAGATAATAACAGTAAGTCGCTGGTCTCTCCTCTCTCTCTTATTAGATAATAACCGTAAGTGGCTGGTCTCTCCTCTCTCTCTTATTAGATAATAACAGTAAGTGGCTGGTCTCTCTCCTCTCTTTCTCTCATTAGATAATAACAGTAAGTGGCTGGTCTCTCTCCTCTCTCTCTTATTAGATTATAACAGTAAGTGGCTGGTCTCTCCTCTCTCTCTTATTAGATAATAACAGTAAGTGGCTGGTCTCTCTCTTCTCTTTCTCTCATTAGATAATAACAGTAAGTGGCTGGTCTCTCCTCTCTCTCTTATTAGATAATAACAGTAAGTGGCTGGTCTCTCTCCTCTTTCTTATTAGATAATAACAGTAAATGGCCGGTCTCTCTCCTCTCTCTCTTATTAGATTATAACAGTAAGTGTCCAGTCTCTCTCCTCTCACTCTTATTTTGATAATAACAGTAAGTGGCCGGTCTCTCTCCTCTCTCTCTCATTAGATAATAACAGTAAGTGGCTGGTCTCTCCTCTCTCTCTTATTAGATAATAACAGTAAGTGGCTGGTCTCTCTCCTCTTTCTTATTAGATAATAACAGTAAATGGCCGGTCTCTCTCCTCTCTCTCTTATTAGATTATAACAGTAAGTGTCCGGTCTCTCTCCTCTTTCTTATTAGATAATAACAGTAAATGGCCAGTCTCTCTCCTCTCTCTCTTATTTTGATAATAACAGTAAGTGGCTGGTCTCTCCTCTCTCTCTTATTAGATTATACCAGTAAGTGGCTGGTCTCTCTCCTCTCTCTCTTATTAGATAATAACAGTAAGTGGCTGGTCTCTCTCCTCTCTCTCTTATTAGATAATAACAGTAAGTGGCTGGTCTCTCTCCTCTCTTTCTCTCATTAGATAATAACAGTAAGTGGCTGGTCTCTCTCCTCGCTCTCTTATTAGATAATAACAGTAAGTGGCTGGTCTCTCTCCTCTCTCTCTTATTAGATAATAACAGTAAATGGCTGGTCTCTCCTCTCTCTCTTATTAGATAATAACAGTAAGTGGCTGGTCTCTCTCCTCTCTCTCTTATTATATAATAACAGTAAGTGTCTCTCCTCTCTTCTCTGTAGTTGTATGCTCGGGTTGAGTTTCAGCATTTGGAAGGGGCTCAGCTTGCTTTGCACTCTCTCAATGGCAACCAAAATCACAATCAAATAATAAAGGTAGGAAATACACACACACACACACACACACACACACACACACACACACACACACACACACACACACACACACACACACACACACACACTAGGTGTTGCAGAGACTAGTTGACTAGCACTTCCACTAGTGGCCATAGTGCTAAAGTGCTAGTAGACTAGTCGTGCACACACATTCACATGGTCACCAACAACACAAATGATTAAAAGTAGGAAACACATACACAAAC
>NC_135230.1:2700000-2722500 GCF_052324685.1 Brachyhypopomus gauderio | reverse complement strand
GCGTGTGCGAGATGTTTGTGCGTGCGTGAAATGCCACAAGGAATTTATGGCTTTGGGTCGTGTGCTGCTGTGCATTCACACTACTGATTGGCTGTAAGACAAGTGCGGTCTCCGTTTCCTTTGATTGGCTGTTGAGTAGCTGCGTACACGAGGAGTTTTCCGATTAGCTAATGCTACCAAACTTGTGGAACATCAAACAGTCCCGTTGGAGTGGCCTGAGCATCTGAGAAAGGGAACACACACACACACACACACACACACACACACACAATCCTTGGATTATAATCCAGCTATGTGGAACTCTTCAGTAATGTCTGGAGTGGGTGTGGTTTCAGACAGTAGTATACCTTGGTCTAGGGGTGCACGATATAATGATATAAAATTGTGAATGGCGATGACAAGTGGAGAATCGCAGGCGATCTACCAAATTAGAGAAATCGTATAGATCGCCTTTGCCAATCAGCGCAATTACTTTTTTAATGCTGGTTCTGCAAGTTGGTAGGACTGACCAATCACAGCGAACTGTGCGTCTTTCACGCCTCCATGTTGTGTTTGTAATAACTAAAAGTGGACAACCAAGGCTGAAAGCCAAACCGAGGAGCTGGTAAAGAAGAGGAAATTTACCTCTGTAATTGGTTCGGATTTTCTTCCACTGACCAAGACCAAATTTCAGCGATATGCAAGGTGTGCAAAGAACACGTGAAAACGTTCGATGCCAGTACAACAAATTTATTCAATCACTTGAGACGTAGGCATCCCAAGGAATATGCCGAAAGTGAAACAATGCGGGCAGCCGCCTCACAAGCTGCAGCCTCAGTGGATTATACTTTCACGAGTGACCATAGCGCGTGACTCCGCACACCTCACGCGAACGGCGGAAGCGTTCATACAGGTACTTAAACTTGCCGCGTCACTCCACATTCTTTGCAGTGTTCTTCGAAATGATACGTGGTAGTATAAAGAAACACCCCTCAAAAACAGGGGAAGGAACATTTATGACGAATTTAATGTTGCTTTGTGTTTCAGGTTTGAAAAGTGCTGGAATTTAGGCTAAAGTACTTGAAAAATGTTTGAAATTGTAACTACTTCGTTTCACAACAAATAGCAGTCTGACTGAACAGTTCTCTTTACGTTAACAAATACGAGCCTCTTGTAATTCCAGGACGAAACATGAGAGAACGTGAAGACGTTAAGATTGGGCGTTTTGAAAATAAACAACCATTAAATAATGTGATAAAAAGCGAATTATTTCAAATCATTTTGAGTATATGTATAAATATTTAATTTAATTAAGTTTAACGTGCTGGGAATTATTGTATATTTACTGCAATAATGCAATCAGTGTCACGCATTAAAATCTGCTTAGAAAGAAAGCGTTGTAGCCCCCCATTTTTTTTGGATGGAATATCGTGATTAAAAAAATCGAAATAGTCATTTTATGCAAAAAAAATTGTGCTAAAATTTTTCCCCCATATCACCCACCCAGTGGTGACTGTAGCTTCTTGCCTACCTGCATTCTGATTGGCCGAGGGCCCGCCTTCATTCTGATTGGCAGAGGGCCCGGGCCAAGCATCAGCTTCCCTTGACTCTGCGTCTGCTGGGCTGGTAGACGCTGCACTGTCTTCTGGCCTAAATGAACACAGCAGCTATATTAAACATGGCTAGAGTCCAAGTGGACCAATGAGGAGACTGAGGGGCTGTGACATACAGAGTCCTAAGCCAATCGTCTGTGGTTCTGGAGACGACATCAGCATATGTCTGGCCACACCCACCACTCGCATTGGCTAAAATGATAAATGTGTCAGTATCGGAACAAAAATTAGTCATTCGATGCAACACCACCAAATATAAAACACTCACCATCCATCTTTATTTTTTTTTTCCCTGGATTGCTGTAGTTGCTCCAGTTGCTCTCGGCAACCCCGCTGAAGTCTGGGTTTGTTTCTTCCTGAGTGGGACTCAAACTCCTCTTCCCCGTCGGTGGCCTACGAACAGACACGAACGAACGAACACAAAACACACACAGATCTCATTTCAATATTTTTCTAGATCTCTTTTTCAGGTCTTTTCACTTGCTCACCTATTGTGAGCACAGCTGCAGGTGGAGATGGGCGTCATGGCAACAGACCTGCAGGAAGTGTCCGTCCAGCCGGCCTCACTCCACTTCCTGTTTGTGTTTTTCTGCTTAGCCTGCAAGTACTCCGCATACGTCTGGATCCGATAACTCTCCGCATACCGACTTGTGTTGACAGCTACAAACAGAACCAAAACCAAGCTAACGGTACCCAAAGGGACAATCGAGCAAACTGGTTCAGTCTCACACCCAAATACGCAACATGAGGAAAATGCAACGTGATTTAAGGTCTGAATCGTACCGATCTGCACCTGCTCCAGCTGGCTGAGGGACACGAAGGCCGACGTGTCATCAATCCACGACACCTGTATGTTACCTGAACGAGAC
This sequence comes from Brachyhypopomus gauderio, assembly GCF_052324685.1. Lineage (NCBI taxonomy): Eukaryota > Metazoa > Chordata > Actinopteri > Gymnotiformes > Hypopomidae > Brachyhypopomus > Brachyhypopomus gauderio. Next base: position 2,720,039 of record NC_135230.1, on the reverse strand, counting down.
AACATGCACAAAAGGTCACCAAACTCCAGGACCACAGGTGGGGTTTGAAACCCAGAACTTTACGTCCGCTGCAATTGGTGTATTCACAAACTGATTCTTTTATGTATTATTTTACTGTGTAGAAATGTGTGGGGGTCTCACCAAAAGCACTGAACAACTGGTACAAGTCGCTGGTCTTCCACTCTTTGGGGAATGTGACGTAGAGAACATGATCTCTCTTGGGCTGCACTAAACAAACGCGCACATTGAGTGAGAGAAAGCTGACGCAGGAAATGTTTGTACATGTTTGTGTTTTTACTTACAGTCTGGTCCAGTAACGTTCATGTAAGGAATATCAATGACCCGCATGAGGAACAGTCTGGGAACAGAGCACAGTCATCAAACCTCCAGATATACCCATGCTAAGAAACATTACAGGGTTTTAAGATCATGACCCATTTTTATGATCATAACTCATACTTGGCTGCTATTGGCTAAAGCTCATACACATTAGGGTGCTGCTCTCAAAATCAGATAATCTACACGACTGGATCCAACAGAAACCCAACAGAGAGCGATACTGCGTTTCATGTGTGCACACTCACTTGTTATAGAAGGGTTCAATGAGTTTTGAGCGAGAAGAAATATGAGCTCTTGGAGGAGTGAGGAATGAACCTACAGAGAGAAACACATTTAGAGAGAGCGAGCGAGCGAGAGAGAGACCTAGGCAGGTGCCCCCCACTCACCCAGGTAGTTGGCCATGGAGATGAAGCAGAGGCCAGTGATGTAGGCATCATAACCCGCCTCATGAAGACGTTCAGCAGCTGTGTCATAACTCTGAAAACCCTCAGAGCATTCTACACACACACACACACACACACACACACACACACACACACACACACACACACTTTACAACCCAACACATTAGCCCATGTCCCTTTCAAATGAAAAGACACGAACATATTCCTTGAACCCCAACAGCTGTGTACGCTATAGTTGGTCAAAGTGCGTGTGTAATTCTATATTATATTTTAAACATGCTCACCAACTCGAGGTGCTTTAAAAGGCTTATCCTTCAGTTGTTTTTCCAATTCTGCCAGAGATGTGTTGGTAATCAGCTCCTGGACAAACAGAGAAACCACACAATCACATGACACTGGTGGTGCCCACATTTAACCCTTCCAATCCTCTGAGGAGCCATGATCTCCTTCCAGTGGCTTTGACCTGTGAGATTTACCTTGAAAGGCTGAGTGGAGGCCATCAGCTTTGTGTCTAAAAGTCTAAAACCAAAAAGTAAATCAAAGTCAACAAAGTAAACCAGACATATCCAAACTGACACACACAAAAAATATTTAAAAAAAGAGAAATGAGAAACACACATTTACTTACCTGGGAAACACACACATGGTGACTTCTTTGAAATCATCCAATGCCTGAAAGGGTGCATACAAACATTTTTCTAGATCAGATAACTGTCCTACATCAAACAGTCATCTTCTGAGTGCGATTCCCCACAAAATATTAAATGTAAAGCACCAAAACAGTTGTCAGTTTGCCCCTATTGCTATGGCTACCTCTGGCAAAGGGCAGTAGAATTGATGGATAGTGTGCATGACATCCAGGAGCATGTTATGACCAACCACCAGCTTCCCCTGAGACACAGAGAGACAGAGAGGACCTTTTAATGTCATTCAAAATCATAATAACCTACAGCTCAGAAGCTGCTTAATCATCATCATCATGGTAAAAAGTGAAACTCACAGATTTGGAGATGGCATGAATGACTCTTGAAAACCCGACTGCATCATTCATCTCCTCCTGTCACACACACACACACACACACACACACACACACACACACACACACACACACACACACACACATTATGGAGCGCAGGACTCCAGACTCTCCCCAGACTGCACTTGTAGGGGTGAAAGGTCACCTGCTCTCGTTCGTACTTCTGTTGCTCTATCCTTCGCCTCTCGTCTTCGTCCACCTTACTGATCTGAAGAAAACGCTCCTTCTACACACACAAGCACACACACACACTATATTTGTGTGCAGTAATGAATGACAACTTCCTGAACCATGGCTGAGGATTATGGATTGTGATCAGAACACTCTACCTTTTCAGTTTCCACAGTTTCAACATGGAGACCTTTGGGGTACCTACAGGAATCACCACATAAACCAACATCAGCCTCAACCACAGAATACTGGACAATACAGACATGATCTCACACGCTTAACCAACATCTCCCCTAAGCACAGAGCCACTCACTTCCAGTTGAGAGTCTGATAGATGAGCTTCCTCTGAAACCTGCAGGAACAAGGAGGGACAGTGGGTGGTAGTTGGTTGCCATTTTTAGACACATGCAAAGCAAGCATCTCTGCTCAAGAGCAGCAGGGGGCGCTGTAGCTTACCCTGAGCACGGCTCCAGCTCCACAGACTTCTCTGGATTGTTCAGAAGAGTCTCCACCTTCTCACTGGACAACCAAACGCAAAGAATCAATAAGCACACCACCATGAAGATTCAAAGCTCACCAACAACCAGGGTACCTGGCCCTCAAATCCCTTACATCAGGGCTGTCCACATGCGCCATGATGGTCAGATTAGGTCAAACAAAATTGTGGGGGCCAATCACTATATAATTTGTGCAAACTTTTACCAAAGTTATAATAAATACATAAATGGCAAGTGGGGGGAGCTGGTGTAAGTCAGGTCTACTGCCATCTTCTGGTGAAATAAAATAGCTTGTATTTTATAAAATAGTGGGTGTTTGTAGGACATTACTGATTTGAGGACACAGGCTGCGGCCGGTGGGAATTTGAACACGCTGCCCAACACTGAAAGAGGCAAACTGGCCAATGTTCATATCCAGTACAGCTCAAACAAACAAAACCTGTGTGAGAGAAAAACTCACACAACTCTGCTGATGAAGTCTTTGTGTTCATCTGGCACATTCACTGGTCCTTTACAGGAATTGGGAGAGATGTAGGAAGGAGTCCCCGCCCCATTCATCTGGCTCCGCCTCTCCTCATACTGCTCCCTTAGCTGAGACTCCTCCTCCTGGTTCAGATATGGGATCCCTGTGGCGATCACAGGGGGCGTGCCAATCACACAGAGGGTGGGGCCAGTCAGTCTCAATCACCAAGTCTATTTGTTCTAAACTCGGAGCAAAGATCCAATGCAAATCTAAAAACAAACCCACTAGAAAGGATTACAGTCACTGCAGGTGCTCAGCAGCTGAAATGTCATTTGTTGAGTTTACAGAGAGGTGATGTACAGTCCTGCCCCTTGTTACATTGAGCCACCCTCCACTTTGCTGTAGCATAGAGTCCAGAGACCCCCCCCCCCCCCCCCCCCCCCCCCCCCTACCAGGCTGCTGTATAATCAATCTCCAGGTATGTCCTGGTGATCACTCACCACTGCGGAACACTTTGTTGAAGTCAAATCCTTGACTGGCCAAGAAGTCGATACTCGAGCTCTGAAACAGGTCATCAAGGAAAAGTCACCAAACATTCAAGCTCAGAAGCGCGCGCACACACACACACACACACACACACACACACACACGGCCCACTCACTTGACAGATGAACTTAATGTCCGGAGAGTTCCTGCTGAAAGGCTTTGGGAATATATAAAAGTTAAAAGCTTTCATCAGATACCTGCAGAAGAGAAAAATCACAAGTCATGATCAGTTAAGCACAATGAAAGTGCTGGTGTTGTGCAGGTGAAGGCACGATCGTGTAACTCACCTGCTCTGGGACTGCTCATAGCGGAATGCGCAGAGGCCAAACTGAAAAAGCAGGAAGTCCATGGAGTGCTAGAGGAAACGGAAAACATCATCAGGTGCACCAAGAACGGACGTCACCGTAACGACGACATCAGGTGCACCAAGAACGGACGTCACCGTAACAACGACATCAGGTGCACCAAGAACGGACGTCACCGTAACGACGACATCAGGTGCACCAAGAACAGACGTCACCATAACGACGACATCAGGTGCACCAAGAACAGACGTCACCATAACGACGACATCAGGTGCACCAAGAACAGACGTCACCATAACGACGACATCAGGTGCACCAAGAACAGACGTCACCATAACGACGACATCAGGTGCACCAAGAACAGACGTCACCATAACGACGACATCAGGTGCACCAAGAACAGACATCACCATAACAACGACATCAGGTGCACCAAGAACAGACGTCATCATGTCTGACCGAAGCAGAAACAGCAAGGACTGAATTTTACACTAGATAGATTTTTATTGATCCCTTTGTTTCCCTCAGGGAAATTAACAACACTAAAACATCAATTAAATATATTCATACATGTTCATCAAGTACATTATGTAAATCAATATTCCAATATGCACCAATTACATTATATAACAAGGGTTGCAGTTTTCATAATGTACCCTTATTCTTAATAATGATATTTAAATTTTGCTATTAGTTTCTCTTACTTCAATTGGTCCTATACCCTGGCCTTGGCGAGTTTTAATATAAATCCACGCAGCACCACTTTACGTCACTCTTATTAATCTTTATTATTCGTGCGACTGTCATCAGTGAGGCTGCTGGTGTGGGTACAGTGAGAAGACTCTGGAGTAACTCCCTGGTTTCCCTCTTGCTTCTCAACGACATTAATCTTAGATCTAGGATCGTGGATCTGCCGGTCCACACGTATTTTGAAGCTCATCCAGGACTGTAAGATGATCTAAACCAGCGTGTGTGTGTGTGTGTGTGAGCAGGGCTGCGAGCCCGTACCTTCCTCAGCTTCACGTATCGCTCCTCCGGCGTGTCCATCCCGTTGGTCAGCGCGCTGACGGACGGCCCGTCGCTTATCCCTGAAACACGCACAAACGCTCCTCAGGGTGTGAGCAGACACCAGGGTCTGAAGGTCCTGCAGCTCTAATGACGGAGAACCAGCACAACACCGGCGAGAACCTCACCTGAGAACTCCCCATCGATGGCCAGGAAGTCCGCGTCCTGGACGGCGCTGTAGATGGTGGGCAGACTGTCCTTAAAATCTGCGGGGAGGAGATCAAAACAGGTCAAACCTGCACTAAACACACACGCCAAAACCCCCCCAACACAAACACAGAGAAACACAACATGGTGTATATTCATATACACCAGCCTGGTGTCTACAACAGCTGCGCGGCGGCGTTAATTCACTCTTACTTTGTCGTGTTACCTCCATTCCTGCACAATCCCCAACAACTACCAACAGCGCAGGCGCACTGCCCTTTAACCCCTCACCAGGGACACTTCCGGTTAACCTCTCGCCCACCACACTTCCGGTTAACCTCTCGCCCACAACACTTCCGGAAGCTCGCAAAGCGGGGAGACTGCGGCGCTACTGCCACCTGCGGTTGGGAGGATCAGAATCAGAAGGAGCAAAACTTACACGCAGAGTCAAAAGTAAACTACAAAAAGAAAAGAAAATAAACAAAACTGACAGATCTATCTATCTATCTATCTATCTATCTATCTATCTATCTATCTATCTATCTATCTATCTATCTATCTATCTATCACCAACCCGCATTTCATATTTCATAGGTACATAACTAATCTAAGTAGGTATTCTTAAGTTATGCTATTAAGATCTTGGAGTTACCGCCAAATCAGAGAGGCTGCCTCCACCCCAAAAGAGGCGTGGCGTTGTGCAGCGTGACCGAGCGTAGAGATGTATAGTAGCTACACCAGGTACGCCTGCCTGCGTGAGGTACCTGACCAGTGGTGATGGGTAACTGAAGCTTCATGATGCACGACAGCTGTGTTTGAAATAGCCTACTACATACTACATACTACTGGCGTACTGATTGGGTCCCAAATCAATATCCAGTATGCAGCATGTGAATAAAAATAATTTTTCCAGTACGTGAAACATCCCCGGATGACATACTACATCCGCAAAATATTCTAGTACGCGAACAGAGCTATCTTTGTGGTATACGCTACGTTCACATGACCCCGTAGTATGCTTTGCTTTTTCCGCATACTGGAAACTGTACTGCATACTACTACGAGGACCAGTATGCAGTATCCAGCATATACTGAGTGCAGTATGCAGTATCCAGTATGTAGTAGGCTATTTCGAACACAGCCTGAGTCTTTCCTGACAATTGTGCTGAAAAAGATTAGAAGCTTCAAAGGTTCAGTGACGGTGACATCTGGTGGACAACTGAAGCCATAGCAACGTCTGAAGAGCATCACTGAAGTAATGGCACTGTTTCAATCCTGCAATAAAAGTTCAGAAAAGTCTGAGTGGTCATTCAAGTGTTTTGTTCATTTATATCAATCAATCACATTTTATTTATATAGATTTTTACAACGGTTGTTGTCACAAAGCTGCTTTACAAGTCCTAGCCCCCAGTGAGCAAGACAAGGGCGACAGTGGCAAGGAAAAACTCCCTAAGAGCATGAGGAAGAAACCTTGAGAGGAACCAAGACTCAGGGGGGGAACCCATCCTCCTCTGGATGACACCGGTCACCATAACAACAATTAGAGAGATACATAAACAAAAAAAATTGGGAATGATAAATAATTCTCATCTTTGTGTTTATTTAAATAAATGTGTTCTCTATGTAATTCCTATTCAGTCCTAAACGTCTTGATGGTTGGTAATAGTAGTGCAGGGCAGAGGAGATACAGCTAGGGGAGTATATGCGGGACATTTAGACATTTCTGGAGTGTGACAGCAACTCCGGCATTAAATTATTACAGTCTAGCTGAAAAGGCAGAACCAGAAGGTAACACAGACTTGGGAGCATTCTGAGACATTCTGAGACATTCTGAGACATTCTGAGACTGCTTGAGTGACCACGAGCAGTGACAGGATGACAGCACCAGCACCCCAGTCTACCATAAAACCCTTCGTCTATGAACCCCTGGATCTGTACCTTTATCTAAGGGGGCACATTAATTACCAAACACTAAAGTAAATAAGTGGGTTTTCAACCTAAACTTAAAGATTGAGACTGTGTCAGAGTCCTGGACACATTCTGGAAGGTTATTCCAAAGCTGGGGGGCCTTACCCCCTGCTGTTACCATATTAATTGTTGGAACTAATAAGAGGCCAGCACTGTGTGATTTTAGTGGACGTGGGGGTTCATAATAGGAAATAAGTTCCTGGAGGTAATCAGGAGCAAGCCTGTGCAGTGCTTTATAATCATGTGGTTGAAATTCTGTAACCCTTAAATGGTAAGCACAATAAAAGTCAGAAGCAGTTGGGTAAGATAATAGAGTAAAATAGATTTATTAATCAGGTATGGATATATTAAGCAAGTATGGATTAATTAAGCAAGTATGGATTAGTTCCAGAGACCCCTGTTACAAACGCACAAGGCGTCTGCCACAGAGAGAGCTAATTCCCCTCTCCAAACTCTCATCTTTTATACTTTAATCATAAGCACACACGGTGTCCACGAGGTGAACATGAGGTGATTAACAGAACATGATTGGACAAAACATGACATAATTTACACTGATTTGACAGATGCATATTGGCCCCTCCCCCTGCATGCCCCCTCCATGCTCCACATCCTCATGATGTCATGATGGACTGAGTGTCGCCGTAGTCCCTTCCAAGTGGTGATTAGGCACCTCCAGTGAGGTCAGTTTAGGAACATCAGAGGAACATCAGATTAGGAGTGAGCCGAGGCCGTCCAGAGAGAACGTAAACACATCTGAGGCCTACTGAAGTCACGAGGATGGCTTCAGTGCCATGATTAATGCACATATATGCAAAGAGACCTACACATATAATGTGTTTAATATATACTAAGAAAGCCTGGCAAAAAGGGAAATCATAACATTTTTATCACAGTCAGTAGAAGATTTTTAAAGTCAATACAGAATTTAACGGCGAGCCAATGCAGGGCTGATAGGACTGATCTGATATGATCGAATTTTCTAGTTCTAGTCAGAACTCTGGCTGTGGCATTTTGAACTATTTGAAGTTTATTTAGATTTCTATTTGAGCATTCTGACATTAATGAGTTACAGTAGTCTTATCTGGAGCTAACAAAGGCGTGCACCAATTTTTCTGCATCATGCTGGAATAACACATTTCTTAGCTAGGCAATGTTCCAGAGATGTAGAAAAGCTATCCTAGTAGAATTATCTATGTATTTATCAAATAGGTCAGAGTCGAGTATGACACTGAGGTTTGGCTACGGCGCCAGGTGTAATGGGGTAGTCTGCGAGATTAAGCCCAGAAGGAGAACTTCCGTTTTGTCACCATTGAGGTGGAGGACATCGGTCACGTGACACTGGTGTTCAGAATCACTCCGTCAGGAAGAGTGACGCACGCGCTGAAGCCTCGGCGTCATTTACCTACAGACCAGGTGAGTCGCTCCTCACAACCTGTATAACTAACACCAATTACCAATTATTGATTTATTTAAATATTCGAGATGTGTAGTTATCGTTCTAGATAAAACCCGAAATAAGTTGACCTGAAGCTCTTTATCTAGTGATCTAGGGGCATATAAGGTAGATAAAGTGTCCGGTCTGGGCCAACATGGACCTGCTCACCCCAGGACAATGATGGACGTGCCATCGTTTTATCGTTTGGTTCCGAGTGCTGACGAAATCTTCTCACTTTATTTGCATTGTTTCAAGTTATATATATATATAATGTTTTATCTGTCGAAAGGCCTAAAACAGGCAGACTGAGGAATGAGTTTTCTGCGTGTTTTCAGGCTTGTATCTTGTTTGTTTATTGTTAGTTAACTGTGCCGCATCGTTGATTTCGGAAGCATCAGCGAGATAGGCTACTGAATATATTTCGTTGTTATTAGTTTTATTTTAATTCGCTTGTAGTCTAGAATCGACTGGAAGTTTGTATTCCGTGCAGTTTCATCGTTCCCTAGTCAGCGGGGTTAGTTACTGGCTATTTGCCCATCATGATGGAAAAGTATGTGGCTTGTCCATGTAGCCTGATGGGTGTATGTAAGTGTAGTTTAAACTGGAGTGAAAGAGTTTCGTACTGAGGTCCCACATCAGCTCTCACGTGTGTGGCACAGTCGGATACTGAACTGCCATTGCCTCCTATACTGTACGCCAAAGCAGTATGTGATAAAGGGTAGTGTGCCCAAATACACAGTATGCGTTGGATAGTAATTGAAAAGTGCTCGGATGGCCTACTGAATCAGGAGCCATTTTGAAGTATGTGATTGCAGTAGGCCTACACTGTCCTATCCCATGATTCAACTGGAGCATTTAACTGTGATTGTGGGACATCATAGGTAAAATGGTGGACGTAGTATGTCCGAGGTTGTACTGAAAGAACACACTGTTTTAATGGTTGAGCAAGAACATACTGCATTGAAGTCTAGTGTCTACTGCCTACGGCATTTCAGATTCAGCTGTGATGGCTGTCTCGATTTTGGTTGTTGAGAAAGCAAACATTTTCCTCTCCCTTCCTCTGGGGACCCACAGCTCACAACCACAGGAAAGATTTCCTCAAAGTTTGAGGAACCTTATCTGACCCCCTAGGATCTCACCACCCCCCCCGCCATCACTTTGAAATTCATTGACTGACTTGTATCTAAGGGTTGTATCCAAATTTCAAAGGTTCTGGTATATTTATGTTCCAAGACACTGGATTTTTACCCATTCTAGAGGTTGTTGCTCTGTGAGACAGAAACTGAATGCCTGTCCATGTATTGTGCTATTTTTTATTTTAAACTTCGGTGTTACAGCTCCAGATCTAGAAGAACACGTAATCCAGCTAGCCTAATTCCTGATTAAGCTTTCTGCCTAAAATAACTCTTCTCCTTTATCTGAGCTTCTTTGGAAATGCCGTTATTTCAACACCCCTCTTCCACTAAAACCCTCCTGCAAGACAGAGGTCTTGCATATTAATTAAATTTCAGATCACAAAGAATGGAGACTTTTATGGCATTTTAAACTGACATTTAAATGTATTTTTGTGACATTTTATGGAATCCTAAAGTAAACAGGTGGTTTTTGTGGCGGTAAATCCTAAAAAAATTTCTGCCATTTTACAAATGACAAGTTTAGTTTGAGACTATTGATTGACTATTCAGACTAATCAAATACACCATATTTATCTATATAAACAACATGGCAGATTCACTAAACTATAGCTAGATAATAATTAATTGTAAACATTAATTCGGTGTTACTGCAGTAATATTATTATTGCTTGTTAGGGACAGACTGTGATCCCGAGCTGTGAATAGCCTTTGGCTTCGTCACTAAGGAGACAGAATGCTGCACAAAAGACGTTTGAGTAAATTAACGCAAGTTTTTTCAGAGTTTGAAAGAGTTCAAAGGCTCCATGACAATGTCCCATTGACTCGGAATTTCAATGTTGGACAATAACGAGTTGCAAAATATCACAATGTATTGGATATCGCAATATACTGTAAACAATGTGTAGGCTACTAGTGTTTAGCTATATGAATACTGGTAGTGATACATGTTGGAGGCTATTCTTAGCTGACTAAGCAGGTGTTTAATACTAACATTAAACTCCTGTTGCAAAATGAAAGCTATAGCAATAGCTGTTCTTAAAAGCCTTAAGCATTTCTTCTACGCCTTCTCTCCTCATTTCTTTTCAGAAGAATCCGTGATGTCATAAAATAATTAGGCAGAGCCTTATACGTCTGCTTGAGCCCATAGTATGATTTGCTTTTGTCGAGAACCAATATGCAGTATTCAGTATATACTAAGTGCAGTATACAGTATGTAGTAGGCCACTTCGAACATAGCCTGAATTCCCGTTGTGTGGCCAGCGATGAATTATTCACAACGTGTCAACAAAGGCAGAATGCACTCAGTCATAAGACCAGACATTTCCCGTTTCACATTACCAGTTGGTATCAATAGTACAAACTACATTGAAATGACATTGGTTAACTTTTTCCTCTCATACGAGATGTTGCCTGCCCTGATCTGATTGATACTTCTTCCTCATATTTATCAGTACAGGCATTTAAACATGTCATTACTGACACATTGTTGCTGTTGGGTCCCAGAGTAAGGCCCTTAACCCTCAGTTGTTTGAATTGTATTGAGTCATAATTGTCAGTCGCTGGTTCTGATGTGTGGACCAAGCAGAGGTCTGGGTCGAGGCGGTGTTGGGCCTGGGTCATCCTGCTGGTGGTGTATTGAGATTTGAGCTGATTCGTCATCACTGACCTACCTACACACCTGACTGTAGAGGTCCAGTTGGAGCTGACTTTACAACGTTATGTACTGAATAGCATGCAACTGTAAATAAAAATGAAGTCTAACCTCATACAGAAAGTACTAGTGTGTTGCAAGTTCAACACCACTTTTGGTCATTTATTCTTAAAACATGTTAAGGTGCCTTTTAGTGAGTTACTACTGTAACACACCTGATTTAGCTCAGTATTGCACATCATTCAAATAATGCAAGTTTGGTTTGTTTGACCAACATAAGCAGGATTGAAAATCAAATCTAAACCCCTAAACTGTATAAATATTATTTACATGATGTATGGCCCTTCATTGTGTTGGTCACAATTGCATCTCACACTTTTGTAATGTCTTTTTTTCTCCAGAGATGAATGACGTCCATTCGCAGGTCTTCTCCTGCTCCGTGTGTGCCCTTTCCTACACAGCTCAAGTTTACCTTCACAAACACATTAAGAAATGTCACCATGAGGAATTGATCAAGTCAAGAGAAGTTAAATCTAAGAATTTGGCACCCAAAATAAGCTTCAGTACTCCACAAACATCCTCTGATACTCTTCACTCCAACACACCTCACAGACAATCACAGAAAGACACAAGAGAGGAGAGAACTCACCAGTGCTCAGAGTGTGGCAAGAGTTTAACTAGTCAGAGTACTCTCCACCGACACCAGCGCACTCACACAGGAGAGAAGCCGTATCACTGCTCAGAATGCAGGAAGAGTTTTACTGTACAGTGTAATTTCTACAAACACCAGTGCACTCATGCAGGAGAGAAGCCATATCACTGCTCAGAGTGTGGGAAGAGTTTTACTAGACCGAGTCATCTCCACCTACACCAGCGTATTCATACAGGAGAGAAGCCATATCACTGCTCAGAGTGTGAGATGAGTTTCAGTAGACAGTGTCATCTCTCCCAACACCAGCACACTCACACAGGAGAGAAGCCCTATCACTGCTCAGAATGTGGAAAGAATTTTAAAAGACAGAGTAGTCTCCAACAGCACCAGCGCATTCACACAGGAGAGAAGCCGTATCACTGCTTAGAGTGTGGGAAGAGTTTCACTGTAAAGAGTCATTTTCACGAACACCAGCGCACTCACACAGGAGTGAAGCCGTATTACTGCTCAGAGTGTGGGAAGAATTTTATTACACAGAATGATCTTCAAAAACACCAGGTCATTCATACAGGAGAGAAGCCTTATCAGTGCTCAGATTGTGCAAAGAATTTTAATAGACAGAGTAGTCTCAAAAGACACCAGCAAATTCACACAGGAGCAAAGCCATTTTATTGCTCAGAATGTGGGAAGAATTTTAATAGACAGTTTACCCTCCAACAACACCAGCGTATTCACACAGGAGAGAAGCCATATCACTGCTCAGAGTGCGGGAAGAGCTTTACTCAACAGAGTAATTTCCGCCAACATCGGTGCACTCACACAGGAGAAAAGCCGTAACCCTGCTTAGATTGTGGGCGGAGCTTCTGTTTTTTGAGTACCTTTAAGAAACACACATGCACTAAATGTTTGTCTACCTTCTTTGACAAACCGTCTACTGTGGTTGGCCTCTTTTGCTGCCACCTAGAGGATCTGTAGTACATTGCAGTTTACCATTCCTTTTCTGTGGTGCAAAAGCAGAAATTTTACATTATTTTTGTTATATTACCTATTGTCTATTGTTCTTATTACATTTTTCGTTGTGAATACTACAATTAGTCATTTTAGCATTTCTTCTCTGAAATAAATGATTTTTAATTTAAAAACATTGATATGCAAAGTGTGTGATACAAGTCTTCAATTTGACAGAAGTCCGCCAAGTAGGACCTCTAACACACAGTGGAGTATTAACCCTGTTGAGAACCTCTAACACACAGTGCAGTATTAACCTAACCCTGTTGAGAACCTCTAACACACAGTGCAGTATTAACCTAACCCTGGAGAGAACATCTAACACACAGTCGAGTATTAACCTAACCCTGTTGAGAACCTCTAACACACAGTGCAGTATTAACCCTGGAGAGAACCTCTAACACACATTGGAGTATTAACCTAACCCTGGAGAGAACCTCTAACACACAGTGGAGTATTAACCTAATCCTGGAGAGAACCTTGTTATGGTGCCATGCGCTATTTAAAAAATAGTTTTCTACAGGCTGTTCACTATGTGGACCCACAGGGTGCCTACAGTGACCACATGAGGACCGCTGAGCAAAATACCACGTCAGTCATCACGTGGTCACGGCACTGTAGAACCAGTTTGTGCCTGTCATTACCGTTGTTACTGATATGAACATTATTATTGCTTTTCTGTGTTGTGAGGGTGGGTGCCATGTTGTATTTTGTTTTTGTTCCTGTTTAATTGGAAATTGGGTAGACATGTGGATTTGTTTGTCTTTTTTTCTTTCTAGGGAAGTTAGAGGATCTGTGTTTAGTTCGTTTCGTGTTTCGTGTTGGTGTAAATCTTCCCCTGACGTCTTCCTGTTTATCATTTATATTGTGGTTATGGTCTTAAGGAATTATGTTGCAGAGGAGTGAGAATCAAAACTTTGATAAACAAAAGATTGAAATCTGTGGAGTGCGTTTGCCTGAATTATTTTATGTCTTCTATGTCTTCACCCTGTTTACTCTATCCATCAGTAAGTATTGATCTGAGGGTTTTGTGAGAAGGGAGGGACTAGCTGTCATGTTAAAGTTAAGGCATTTCCTCCCAGTCGGAAACAAACGAATGAAAATTAAGACACACAAGATTGACACTGAAAGGTGTATACTCTTCCTGCAGATGTATAATTTAGGAATATAAGAATTTGTCTGTCAGGATACATTAGTTAAGGCATTTCAATGGCATTCACTCTACTGAAGCCATCTATGACTTAACATACTTCATCAACTTACAAAACCAGAGATGAGGTGATCAACTTGCTAGTAACATCAGATTTATACACATACATTATGACAATAGGAGAAAAGTGATGTGATAATAGTCTCATAAGTGAATAACATGACAAAACAGAAATTATGAGCAAAGCATATGTACATCAATATTGAACAGATGGGTTATATGGTTTTCAACAGTAATGATACATTTTTAATCGTGTCCTGATAAAACAGTGTATGACTGGCAAGTTATGTTCCAGACACTGAACACTGCAGGGCTAAATGATCTGATGATCCTGTATTCTTTATCTTTGTTATCCTTTTCTTTCTTAGAAATATTCCAAATTTGGTGTCTTTGGGTTGGTCTTGAAGAGCTGCTTCCTAGTAGGTCTGTGGCAGTTAATCACAACGCAACGAGTTATTTTTATCTTGAGTGCAGTCAGAGTCAAGAAAATTTAAAAACTGCTTGGCGTCCCACCTGTTGCACAGAAACATCGACACTCAGAAAAGTGAAAATGCACAATGGAAATTTAAATGTATAATACGCGAAAATTCTTCCTGCCAAACGCATTTTCTCGAAATTATTACAGATCATTTTAGGAACGTCACTTAAGTAGCCTACACGAAATATACCTTTTTATATAACAATTATGATATTTATAATAATTTCTGTTATTATTGTACATCTATTATTATTAATCTGTTGTAATTTAAATGGTATTGTTTTATATTATTTAACGATATCCCTGGTTTTACAATACTGAAACAACACTATGTATTTATATATATTAATAATATATTTATATATATATAGTGCTAATCATGGACGTAAATTTGATTTCAAAAGTGGGGGGGACATGGATTCGTCGCTATTTAAATATTTCGTTTTAACCGTAAAAACTGGGGGGGACCAAAGCCGGCTTTTGAAAAAGTGGGGGGACATGTCCCCCCCGTCCCCCCCCAAAATTACGTCCGTGGTGCTAATATCCATCAGAATACGCGCTAGAATGGACGGACGCGCTCGGAGGACAATAATGAATGAGAAGATACCCGAATGGCGCACTGATGCCACCTAATGGACAAAGTAAGTATACGCAGGCAAATACCTTCTGACGTTCTGGAGAAAAAAAACATGTCGAAATAATTATCATAAAAAACAATGTTAAGAAAAATGTATCTTGAGTAATGCGTTAGACGTTCTTACTTACTAACTACAGTGTCTTTCGTGCGCTTCAAACAATGTAAAAAAAAACAAAAAAAAAAAACAAAATCGAATTAAAATATTTAAAATTGCCATGCAAAGTCGCAGTAGATCATGTGGCCACATATAGTGGGATCAAACGTCTTGGTATTGATTGAGATCAATAGGCTACAGGATATTTAGTTATTTTTACGTCATATGAAGCGTTATCAGCTATACAACACAACGCAGCACATTTAAAGTAGTTTGTGTGAACACGCTTCGGTCCCGTTTCGTGCGCTTTTTCGTACGCGTGCGTATTTTAGAGACGGTCCCATAGGTCGGCCCCGCCTCCTCTCACACACGCGGAAGTGTCGGCCCCGCCTCCTCTCACACACGCGGAAGTGTGTTAGGGCGACGTGGGGCGGCCAGGTTGGTCCAGGAAGCTCGCAGCGCTCCGAGGAGGACGGTGTGGCCCGTGTGGTGTGTCTACGCGCCCGGGTTGGTCCAGCCCTTTTCGGGGAATGTCGCAGGACTGCGAGGAGAGTTAATAAATGGAGGGCACGGCGCAGGGGCGGTGATGTTGCGGCGGTTGCGGGGGGATGATATCCGGCAGCTGGTGAAGCAGATGGCCCGGAGACCCGCCGTGCTGTGCGGAGCGGCGCTGCTCACCTGCGCCCTCGTCCTGGCCATCAAACTCGGCTACAGGTAACCGGGACACTCCGGTACACTCGCGTGGTACTGGTGCGTGGTGTCTTCTCACTCTGGGAGTGTTTAACATGTTTAACCCGGTAGGACGAGTCGCCCGTGTCTAGTGGGACGTCTTGAACGTCGTCGAGAAGTTCATGCTCGTTGGTTCACCGACGTGTCCTACACGGTGGACACCAGTACGGCCCACGGATCCTGTTAGGAGAGGTCCGACACACCGGGCTGTGGGTCTGTGTGCGTGTTAAATCGCGTTGAAGGAATCAGAGACGGGGGTTTTGTCCAAGAGAACCAGTAGCACTTGAAGGTGGCCAGGACGGAGATGCGTAATTCCACCAAAATAAGATTCCGCACCTGTTCACACAGATCCCACACGGACTGTGTCGCTGACGTGAGTGAACTAATCTCGCCGTTTCACTCCCCCTCACTCTTCCCCAGCCGGGCCAAGTCGGTGGTGGTGGCGGCCAGAGTTCCCGTGCGGTTCTTCCCAACGCACGTCCCTGTTGTGGATCTGTTTCTGGGACAGCAGGAACAAGCAGACTCGCTGTGTGAGGGGACGGACGTGTGCTTGCTGTTTTACTACGCCCCCTGGTGCGCGCACTCTGTCGCTGCACGGGAGCACATCCAGCAGGTGGCGCTGCGCTTGGCTGAACAGGTACTGTGTGGTGGTGTACGTGTGGGGTTATTGTACTGTGTGGTGGTGTACGTGTGGGGTTATTGTACTGAGTGGTGGTGTACGTGTGGGGTTATTGTACTGAGTGGTGGTGTACGTGTGGGGTTATTGTACTGTGTGGTGGTGTACGTGTGGGGTTATTGTACTGTGTGGTGGTGTACGTGTGGAGTTATTGTACTGTGTGGTGGTGTACGTGTGGAGTTATTGTACTGTGTGGTGGTGTACGTGTGGGGTTATTGTACTGTGTGGTGGTGTACGTGTGGGGTTATTGTACTGTGTGGTGGTGTACGTGTGGAGTTATTGTACTGTGTGGTGGTGTACGTGTGGGGTTATTGTACTGTGTGGTGGTGTACGTGTGGGGTTATTGTACTGTGTGGTGGTGTACGTGTGGGGATATTGTACGGTGTGGTGGTGTACGTGTGGGGTTATTGTACTGTGTGGTGGTGTACGTGTGGAGTTATTGTACGGTGTGGTGGTGTACGTGTGGAGTTATTGTACTGTGTGGTGGTGTACGTGTGGGGTTATTGTACTGTGTGGTGGTGTACGTGTGGGGTTATTGTACTGTGTGGTGGTGTACGTGTGGGGTTATTGTACTGTGTGGTGGTGTACGTGTGGGGTTATTGTACTGTGTGGTGGTGTACGTGTGGGGTTATTGTACTGTGTGGTGGTGTACAGTGTGGGGTTATTGTACTGTGTGGTGGTGTACAGTGTGGGGTTATTGTACTGTGTGGTGGTGTACAGTGTGGGGTTATTGTACTGTGTGGTGGTGTACAGTGTGGGGTTATTGTACTGTGTGGTGGTGTACGTGTGGGGTTATTGTACTGTGTGGTGGTGTACGTGTGGGGTTATTGTACGGTGTGGTGGTGTACGTGTGGGGTTATTGTACGGTGTGGTGGTGTACGTGTGGAGTTATTGTACTGTGTGGTGGTGTACGTGTGGGGTTATTGTACTGTGTGGTGGTGTACGTGTGGGGTTATTGTACTGTGTGGTGGTGTACGTGTGGGGTTATTGTACTGTGTGGTGGTGTACAGTGTGGGGTTATTGTACTGTGTGGTGGTGTACAGTGTGGGGTTATTGTACTGTGTGGTGGTGTACGTGTGGGGTTATTGTACTGTGTGGTGGTGTACGTGTGGAGTTATTGTACTGTGTGGTGGTGTACGTGTGGAGTTATTGTACTGTGTGGTGGTGTACGTGTGGGGTTATTGTACTGTGTGGTGGTGTACGTGTGGGGTTATTGTATTGTGTGGTGGTGTACGTGTGGGGTTATTGTACTGTGTGGTGGTGTACAGTGTGGGGTTATTGTACTGTGTGGTGGTGTACAGTGTGGGGTTATTGTACTGTGTGGTGGTGTACAGTGTGGGGTTATTGTACTGTGTGGTGGTGTACGTGTGGAGTTATTGTACTGTGTGGTGGTGTACAGTGTGGAGTTATTGTACAGTGTGGTGTTATTGTACTGTGTGGTGGTGTACGTGTGGAGTTATTGTACTGTGTGGGGTTGTTGTACGTGTGGGGTTGTTGTACTGTGTGGTGGTGTACGTGTGGAGTTATTGTACTGTGTGGTGGTGTACAGTGTGGAGTTATTGTACGTGTGGGGTTATTGTACTGTGTTTCTGCATCAGCTGTATGAATCATGTAAAAATGAAGTTGTTCTGCGTATGAAGTTGTGTTTGCATTCTTGAAATGTGTTTCCTGTGTGTCTGTGTCTGCTGTAATGATGTTTCCTGCAGGTTCAGTTCGTGGCGGTGAATTGCTGGTGGAGTCAGGGAAAGTGCCGGAAGCAGAAGACCTTTGATCGATACCCCGTGGTACACCTGCACTACAGGAGGTAACGGTTACACTGGAGTCACCAACACCGTTCAGAAGGGACGGCAGTGCACACAGTTCCCTCTAACTAATTATACTAACTAATTATACTAATTATACTAATTAATTATACTAACTAATTACACAGGGGATAAAATTTAAAATGAGTAATGTAATTTTTAATGTGTAATGTTCTCTTTCTGTCTGTCTGTCTATGTATCTGTGTGCATACTTGTCTTACTGACGCTCTCTGTCAGTCTGTGTGTCTGTCTTCCTGACGGACACTCAAACGTATTGGCGTGACCATATCCACTTGCAGTATTGCCAAAGCAGTGTTATTGTTCAACAATGGTGGGATTGGGAGTTTGTAGGTTTTAGGTAGGGACTTAAGGTTGGGGTGAATCAGCTCAAATGTTGTGAAGTAGATCTGATGTATTTGGTGAAATGTTTCACATTCAGTGAGGAAGTGCAGCTCTGTCTCTACAGTCACACTGTTACACTGCTGCAGAGTCTCTGCTCTCTGGCAGCCATGATCTCTTGTATCGGCCCGTCTGGATGGCCAGGCTGTGTTCACTGAGTCTGGACTTTGTCAACATGGTTCTGTTTTTAGTATCAGTTACTGTAAGCAGGTAGTTACTGTAATGCAGATAGCACTGCATTTTGTTTTGTGCTTGTGTTTGTGCTTTCCAATGGGTGATGTAGTTTTGTTTTTGAAGTGTTATAATTTGGTTTGGCCTGATTGATTGTATTCCAGTCTGGTCCTGATGTGGAACAGTGTTAGTGTTGGTTAGTGTCAGGACCAGCTGTGTGAGGGGACTCTTGTCCAGTCTGGTCCTGATGTGGGACAGTGTTAGTGTTGGTTAGTGAACTCAGTGTCAGGACCAGCTGTGTGAGGGACTCTTGTCCAGTCTGGTCCTGATGTGGGACAGTGTTAGTGTTGGTTAGTGAACTCAGTGTCAGGACCAGCTGTGTGAGGGCTCTTCTCTCTGCTCAGCTCTTGGCTTGGGTGTCTATTCCATTGTTCAAAATCGTGGTTTACGAGTGGCCCCCACACCTCACTACTATACAATACATCTGGCTCTATAATAGACTATAATATATTTAGCTAAATTTGAGTTGTTACTTGAATTTGTCATTTGATTGCATATAATGCTCATTGCCTATTTGATCATTTCATGTAAAATGCTCTCTCTATCTCCCTCTCTCCCCCCCTCCTTCACTCTTTCTCTCTTTCTGTGTGTGCATGTGTAGGTTTGGTCCTATTGAGTATAAAGGTCCATTTGAAGCGCATTATGTTGAGAGTTTTATCAGAAGAGTCGTGACGCCCCTCACATACCTGCCATCCCGCACGGCCGTGCACACCTTTAAATCACACCACGAGGTAATGGACACACACACACACACACACCTTTAAATCACACCACGAGGTAATGGTCACACACCCACACACACACACCCTT
Organism: Brachyhypopomus gauderio; assembly: GCF_052324685.1. NCBI lineage: Eukaryota > Metazoa > Chordata > Actinopteri > Gymnotiformes > Hypopomidae > Brachyhypopomus > Brachyhypopomus gauderio. The sequence goes on along the minus strand of NC_135230.1, from coordinate 2,700,146 downwards.
AAATCACACCATGAGGTAATGGACACACACACCTTTAAATCACACCATGAGGTAATGGACACACACACACCTTTAAATCACACCACGAGGTAATGGTCACACACCCACACACACACACCCTTAAATCACACCATGAGGTAATGGAG